>NC_056743.1:1605128914-1605403914 GCF_019279795.1 Protopterus annectens | reverse complement strand
AAAGAAATGGGTGACACTCTACAGGATCCAACAGCTGTGGGGTCTCAAGACAAAATCAACTCCCAGTTGGCAACCCTAAACTCGATTGATAACTCCTCCATGCGGCTTATTTCTTATGCGGCCGATGGGGCGAGTTGGGCTGCAGGCACAGGTGTGGCCTTAAGACGACATGCCTGGATGTGGCTTTGTAACTTTGCCGACCCCTTCAAGGCGTCCTTCACCAACTCTCCCTTTGATGGTTCAACGTTGTTTGGACCTCAGGTGAAGGATACTATGACCAGATGCGAACAAGACGGCAAGACTCTCTCTGCCGTGGGAGTCCATTTTTCCACCCCATCCAGACCATACCCCAAAGGTCAGAAGGGTGGAAAAATGTGGTTCTGCAAACCACAGGGAGTCGCGCCGGACGCACGAGGCGAGTTCCCCACTAGAGGCGGGGGGGAACAACATTAAACTCTTCCCCAGGGACAGAGGGGGTCCGCAGAATCAGGGTAGCAGAGAAGCTGTCTCTTGCCAACCCTTCCAGCATCCCTGAGAAGTTGCCCGACTGTCCACCTTCGGAGGCAGTCGGGGGAAGATTATCACTGTACCCAAAAGCCTGGCTTTCCCTTACCGAAGACACATGGGTACGGTCGATCATATCCGAGGGTTACAAAATTTCCTTTGTCCAGACCCCAAAACAGCCAAACAGGCCCCTTCCAGATGTTCCACCCGGTCTAAGGGAACAAGCAGTATTAGAAATCTCAAAACTGCTAAGAAAAAGGGCCATCCAGCCAGTCCCAGCAGACCAGCAAGGATCCGGAATCTACTCCAAGTTCTTTTTAGTACCAGAAAAGACAGGGGACTGGATACCAATTTTGGATCTCAGCAGACTGAACAAGTCTGTTCAAAGAACGAAGTTCCGGATGGTCATGCTACAGTCCATTCTACCCTTTTTGCATCAGGACCATTGGATGTGCTCTGTAGACCTTCAGGATGCGTACTACCACATCAAAATGCACAGATGCTCCAGAAGGTTTCTCCGCTTCCGGCTGGGAGCCAGTCACTACCAGTTCAGGGCCCTGCCCTTTGGTCTCACCAAATGCATGTCAGTGGTTATGGCTCATCTGAGGCGTCAAGGATTCCAGGTGTTTCCATATCTAGACGACTGGCTCCTTACTGCCACCACCAGGCGTCAACTTATTCAATCCAGAGATTACACCATTCAGATTTGCGAAGAGCTAGGTATCTCCATAAACTTCGAAAAGTCTGCCTTGTCGCCTTGTCAGTCTATTACCTTCATAGGCGCCATATTAGACACAGTCGAACTCTCTGCAAAACTGATGGCTCAAAGAATTTCAGATATTCGCGAACATGTTCATAACCTGCTTCAGAACGACAAAATTCAGGCCAAGTTTGTACTAAAGACTCTAGGTCTCATGGCGGCTGCCATTACGTTACTTCCCTTAGCTTGATTCCACATGCGACTCCTGCAATGGATGCTCTTCTCTCAGTGGTCCTTCCAGCAGCTCCCGATGTCACACTACATTTTGATAACCCAATTATGCAAGAAACACCTGTCTTGGTGGATGGTCTCCCTTCAAGTGTCTCAGGGCAGACCCTTCGTCTCCCCCCCCCCGGTTGCTACAGTGACAACGGATGCCTTCCTGATCGGGTGGGGGGGCATTTTCAGGGCAGGACGGTCCAGGGCACTTGGCAACCTTTCGAGTGCCACCTGCACATCAATGTCCTAGAGATGAGAGCAGTTCTTTTAGCGTTGCAAGCCCTTCAGGACTCTCTTCCCATCGGGATGATTTCAGTTCAGACAGACAATATGTCCGTAGTGTGGTACATCAACAAGCAGGGTGGAGCCAAGTCCTATCCCTTATGTCGAGAAGCACTCAGACTTTGGCAGTGGGCGATCTCCTCTCAACGGTTTCTGATAGCAACGCATATCCCCGGGAAGTCCAACGTCATAGCGGACAGGCTGAGCAGAGCCATTCTCATGCCACACGAGTGGTCTCTCAAGCAGTCAGTAGTGGAAGAAATTTTCAAAAAATGGTGTCAGTCTTGCTGCGATCTTTTCGCTACACCCCAGAACAGCAAATGCCATGAATTTTTCACTCTCTTCCCTCTTCCCGGCCACCCTCCGAGAGACGCTCTAGTCTACCAAATCCAAGATCGCACTAGAGTGGAAAAAAGGGCAAGGTTGTGCTGTAGGCCAAGTATTTACTTGCCCCCCGTAAATTCAGTGAATTGCTGAAACAATTTTTGCTGAATGAGTGTCGATGATCCAGTGTTCGCTGCAATTGCATTGCGACAAACTACTATAGGCCCCCTTATGGGGTTTGCTTAATTAAAAAAATCTACTAGTAGAAGTATTGTTGTTGTAACTGTACCTCTAGTTTAAAGGGTACTTGTTTATGTACCCTCTTTTCTTCTTATTTTAACTATATTATTATACTCTTGTCTTTAATACCCCTTTATTTCTTACATTCCAGAGAAGATACCAGGACAACCCACCTCTCTTCTTTTTTAGAAAATACTTCTCTCCTTAGATATCCTCTTCCAGCTTTCAGAATCTACTTTTACTGAATCTCCTACTGTCCTACAACTTCTTATTTCCTTCTTCATTGCTACTTCACCAGCACCTTACATCTATAAAATACAGATTCCTGTACTTAATTATGCTACTGTTCAACTTATCCTCTATTCTTCTCCTCCTACTGTGCCAGCTTTCATCCTATCATGACTCAGTAATATCTTGCAGCATCTCTCCAACTCTGCCCCAACCACCTATCCATACTTCCTTTTTGCAGTCTCCATACATTGCACCAAACCTATTTAATGTTGCCCGTCACCTTTATTCCAAATATAGTCTGGTTAATTGTACTTCAACTCAAACCAAAACAAAACGAATGGAAATCCTCTCCAAAAAAAAAAGTACACATAATTTCCCAATATACTTAAATCCTTCTAGGAGGAGATATACACCCTAATCCTGGCCCCACCTGTCATAGTGAACATAAAGATGATTCTCTCCCACACACTTCTGTAACCCAACAGCAGCCAATTCCCAACTCTGGTGATCTAATTTCTGCTGCTATAAATGTTAGAACAAATAAAACTTCTGAACTACATGCCAGGATTACCCAGCATACGCCTGATGTTCTCATTGTAACTGAATCTTGGCTTAAACCCAGCATAAATGACTCCAACGTTATACCTCCTGGCTATAATATCATCCGTAATGACAGTATAAAGAGGAAAGGTGGTGGTATTGCTTTAATATTTCCCAATACCTAACACATCTCCCCTTACAGCAAACCAACCCCAAAATTCAGTTCAGCAGGGCTTCTTATTGCTGTCATCAAAATAAACAACTATAAACAAATATGTATTACTAACCTTTATAGCCCTCCTGGTGCATATAGCTGAACTGGAAGATACCCTACACTGGGTATCCATAACATTTCCACAAGATAAAATATTACCAGGTGATGTGAATGTCAATTGGCTGGACATTAAGTCTCACTACCCTACATTTAGCATGAATGTATATGGTTTTACACAACTAATTAATAGCCTCACACATTATAGGAAGTCATCAAATGTTCTATTAGCTTGGATCCTAATATCAGAGTCTAGCAAATACTCCACCACAGGCACAATGTCATGCTCTCTCAGTGATCATCTCCCAGTGTATATGACTAGACATCTCACACATCCAGTTAAACAGCATATTTATAAAACAAACTAAACAATCTAGAGACTTGCTTTAATAAAATAGCACACTTTGCTGCATACCTACCACACAGATCTCACCATTGCTTGGTACTTAAACAACTCAGCTGAATTGAGCTACCCAACCTATTACTCCTGGATCAACTAACCATTGCCCACAGCACCATACATAAACCCAGTAACTGCCCAGCGATAAAAGACCTAGTTCAATGAAATACAAGCTAGGTCTCTGATCATCCGATAAACTGCTTCTGAAGGTTTCCAAATCCCATAATAACTATGATGATTCCCTGTACTCTAATAAAATATCGTGAACCTGAAATCTATTACCCCAACACATCATTAACAACACTAACAGCCACAAATTCAAGCTACACCTAGAAGAACACTTCACTAATCACTGGCTGTGCTCCTGCACTATCCCAGGCTAAGCCTCTGTCCTAGGCTAAATGTACCTTTTCAGAGTCCTCTCACCCTCTGCTTGTCCAGTCTTTCTTACATTCATTTTTTTTTTGTAAACAAACAAAAAACTTACTCATGTTTTTGTCCATGTGAACATGTAAAATCACTTATTTAGAACAACTATTCCCCATGTAACACATTGTACTGTATTTTGCTGTAACTGTATTTTTTTGCTGTAAATTGTTTCTGTATTTCATTTATTTTGTAACATGTACTTCTACTTGCTATTTCTCTTCACTGTCTTACTTTCTTAAGTTTCTGGAGCTATTCTCCCCCGGTCTCCCCTGAAAATGGGTTACTGTCCCAGTCAGACATTACCCAGTAATCAAATATAAAATTAATAAATAAAAAACAACATGTAACATTGTCAAGTTTAACTCAGAAATATACATTACCACACTATCATCTGTTAACTGGAACTTCCTAAAAATCCTCCACTTAGATGATGCTGTTATTGAATTCAGTACAACTTTTCTAAATATCCTAAAAAGTCTTGCACCTCCGTGAAGGAAGAGACTGAAAACAAATAATGCAGTTTGGTACCAAAAAAGTAGAATGCTAATGCAGTATAGAGAAAAGTCATAGAAAGAATAGCAAAAATATAAAACTCCTCAATATCTCGAAAACTTCAGAATGCTTCGCAGTCGTACTAAAAAGCAAATAAATGAAGACAAAAAAATATACTATCTGATGATGTCATTTTCATTCATTCCCCAACTTATGGGTCTCGAATCTGACCCTCAGATCCAACTCAGCCAATATATTTAGATCCTCAGATCTGAATCTCAAGCTCCTCCCTTTACTCGTAATGCCCCTTACTTGCCAGATTACATCAGATCTCATTTGCTGCTTCAGTTGTGATTGCATTCTCTTGAGCTCTGGGTTGCAGTTATTAGGTTTTTTGAGTACAAAGATAAATTATATCTTTCCCTTTTGATATTTATATATCTCTTCTTTAAAACCTTTCCTCCCTTGACCCCTTTCGGTAGTTCTTCCTTATATTTTTTCTACCTATTAGAGGTATTTCTCAGGCCATTGTTCATATACACCTTTTTCTTACCTTACTTCTAAGATAATTTCTCTTTTGTTACCATTGTGGGTATAACACCTTTTTTCTATAAAAAAAAAAGAATATTTTTGTAGGATTAGTATCTTGTTGTTATTTTTTCACCATTGGTATGGCTGACAAGCCTGGTCTCTTTAAGAGTGAACTTCCTGTGGGCGTAAGATACCCAATTCTAATGCCTACATGGAGTGCATATTTTGTTTAGGCCCATCTCACTTGCACGTGTCTTGTAAGATCTGTGCAGGTTTTAACTCAAAGGCTGTCAGTGACAAGTAGAATAAGTTGGTCCTGAAAGGTATTTTGCCAGCTTCTTCTTCCTCTAATGTTTCTATTTCTGGGTCTCAACCCCCGGTGAAAAAGGAAATGTCATTGGAGCATAGGGAACACTGGAAGCACTCCCCTACAAAGTCTCCTGCACCTGCTGCGACTTCAGCGCCACCCTGCAAAATCAAAAAAGTGCTGGATCCAACATCTTCAGATCTGACAATTTCTGTTGCCAAGTCTCCTCAGATCCAGCGCCCTAGATTCTCTCCAGTACCTGTGTCTCCTAGACTTAGGTCTCCATTTTTACAGGCGACTCCTATAAAGTTGTCCCACCCTCCTTCCACAACTTCCTCACTGAGATCTTCCCATAGTCTTTCTGAGGCAGATGTGGACAGGATAATAAGGAAATTTCTTAGAGCACAAATCCAGATAGCGGTGTTTCAGTCTCCATTTCCCATCAGATCTGTGAGCCTTCAGCCGCCTTCACACCACATAGTAACTCCTTTTCCAATCTGACCCATAGTTTCAAATACGTTGGATCTGAGAGTTGAACTGTTGGATCCAAGGATGCCACTTTCTTCTTCGGATCTGACTTTGTCCCTGACCCATTCAGCGCCGATCCTTACTAAGCAGGATCAGTCTCAGACTGAAGCATCAGTACTGGATCTGGGGGTTGACTTTGACTCTGAGGTTTAAGGAGCTGTCACTTCCCCTCAGAGCTCTGGCACTGGACAGCTCGGATCCGACTCCCTCCTAGGAGGAGAGATCTGGAGGGGTGGAGAACTGGCTGAGCCTAGAGCTTCAACTTCAGCAAGGTTGGGTTCTACTTTTTCTGGACACTCTGTCTTTGAGGTAGTGGAGAGGGTTTTCTTCTGTTCCAGAGAATCTTCTACTCTCACTTCCCCGAATCCTATATCCATTCCCCCAATGGATTTGAGCTGTACATCTCATCACCAGTCTCCACAGGGGAAGCTAGCCCATAAGAGTTTCCACACAGTTCCTGTTCATGAACTCCCCATCTCTTCTGATACCTCTCCAGAAGACCCCACTGAAGAGGTCCATCAGAAGATAATGTACAAGAGGAGGCACTTAGATTCCCCGTAGGAATCTTTAACCAAGGACACTGATTTTGATGAAAGGGGAAGGGTCCACTTTGTCCCCACCTGAGGATGTCTTTTTCAGAGACATTTTAGAGATTCTGCATCAAAAAGGTGTTTCCAGGAGGAATCTGTGTTTCTGGAAGCCTTCAGGTTTAGCCCATCTACATCTTGTGATACCCCTGGCAGATGACCTTATAGGCCTTGTCTCCCACCGGGCATGGGAGAAACAGGATACCATGGAGCTTGTCCCCTGCTATCAGGACAAGATTCTAGGAGCCCCAAAGACAGGCATTACTGAAGTAAGGGTATCCCTGTAGATGCTATGGTTGTGGTGGCAGCCACCAAAAAGGAACTAGCTAAACAGAGTTCCTCTGTCCACCCTCCTAACAGGGAGTCTAGGGCGTTGGACAGATTTGGAAAGTGAGTTTACTCTTCGGCAACCTTTGCCTTACAGTCGCTCAACAACCTGGCACATTTTACTAGATTACAGAGAGATTTGATCAAGGAGCTTTCTAGGTCTACCCCAGGTCCATGTCAGCAGAGGAAAAGAAAACTTAGTCGTCCCAACTGGCTACCCTACAATCTATATCCAATGCTCCCATGAGGTTAATACCTCATGATGTTGAAGTGGCCTCATGGGCTGCTGGTTCAGGCATAGCCATAAGGAGACATGTCTGGATGAGGCTGTGTGATTTTGTGAAACCCTTTAAATCCTCTTTCATCAATGCTTCTCTTGATGGATCTTCCCTGTTTGGGCCCACACTTAGATACACTTTCCTGCAGTGAGAAATATTGAAAGACCTTGTCTGCTGTTGGAATACATTTCTCTACCCCGGAAAGACCTTTCACTAGGAATCAGCATGGTGGTAAGAAGATGTAGTTCTGAAAATCTCAAGGACCTTTTCAAGTCTAACATGCTAACATGGGGAATTTTGTCCTAGAGGCAGAGGGCGAAATAATAATGGAAGATGCCGTCCTTGTGACAGAGAGGGTCTGCAGGACAAAGAGTCTTGAGATTCTTTCTCAGACAGGTCCTGAAAGGTGGCCTGACTGTTTTTCTCTGGAGGCAGTTGGGGGAAGTTTTTCCTTGCATCTAGATGCCTGGACAGCTATTACAAGGGATTCTTGGGTGCAAAGGATCATATCCAAAGGATTCTTCATTCCCTTTTCACAGAACCCCTCACAAAAGAAACATCTCCCCAATGTTCCACCCAATCAGAGGGAGTTAGTAGCATTAGAAATCCAAAAGCTGCTAGAAAAGAGAGTCATCCAAAAGGTCGCTCCAGACCAAGCAGACCTGGAATTTACACAAGGTTCTTTTTTGTGCCAAAGAAATCAGGGGACCTAAAACCTATTCTGGATCACAGTCATCTAAATCAGTTTGTGAAGAACACCAAGTTCCAGATGGTCACGGTTCAGTTCATTCTGCCTCTTCTACAGAAGGATGACTGGATGTGCTCTATAGATCCTCAAGATGCATACTATTGCATCAAAATAAACAGGCAGTCTTGAAGATATCTGAGCTTTTGGCTGGGAGCCAGTCATTACCAGCTCAGAGCCCTGCCCTTTGGTTTCACCACATCACCCAGGGTGTTCAACAAATGGACGGCAGTGATGGTAGCTCATCTCAGACTGCACATATTCAGAGTGTTTCCTTAATTAGACAATTGGTTCCTTTCTGCACCAATGAAGCATCTCCTAGAGAAGGCCTGGGATTACTTACTCTAGTTATGTCCATTCATAGGGATCACAGTAAACTTTCCAAACACCATCTTCAACCAGTTAAGGTCTTGGAGTTTACAGGAGCTTGCTTGGACATAGCCAGAAAGTTTGCATTCTTACCTCAGAGCAGAATTCATTCTCTAAATCTGTATGTCAGGCAGACTGTAGATCATCCCTCTCCTCCAGTAAGACTGGTTCTTCAAGCCTTAGGTTTGATGGCTACAGCAATCACCCTATTACCCATGGCTTACTTCCACATGAGAACTCTCCAATGGACCCTGTCAGAACAGTGGTTGATGGTTTGACATCCATTAATGTATCCTATAAAGATTTCATGAGCCTGCAGAGATTCCTTACTTTGGTGGAGTCAGTCCAACAAGCTTTTTCAGGAACGCCCATTTATCTTTTCTCCCCCAAAGGTCACGCTGACTAAGGACAACTCCTAATTGAGGTAGGGGGCCATTTTGTGGGATGGACTGCTCAGGTTACGTGGTCCCCAGAACAGACTAATTTGCATATCCATGTCTTAGAGATGAGAGTGGTCCTATTACCATTGCAGATAGGTTTGATACATCAACAAACAGGGGGGAACCAGATCTTACTCCCTTTGTCGAGAAGAAATGAGAGTTTGGCAGTAGTAATCTCCTCCAACCGTTTCCTTGTAGTGACACACATTCCGGGAAGATCCAGCGTCTTGGCTGACAAGTTCAGCAGATCAATCCTGATGCCACATGAGTGGTCTCTCAATCCTGTAGTAGCAAAAATGATTTTCCATCACTGGGATCACCCTTGCTGTGACCTCTTTACCTCTCCCCTCAACAAGTTCAGCAGGTTCTTTGCCCTAATTACCCCACAGGAGGAGTCACCGAGATATGCTCTAGTCCACATTTGGTCCTCTGGTGTCCTGTATGATCCTCCCCTTCCCTTAATACCCACATTTCTTCAGGAAAGCACATCAGTTGAAGATCAAGGTAATCCTCATTGCTCCCTTCTGACCTCAACAGGTGTGGTTCCCATTCCTATGGTCTCATCTTTGATGTCCACCTTGGACACTAAACCCCAGTCCAGATCTACAGGGAATGATTTGTCCAAACATTCAAGACCTCATGTTAACTGCATGGTTTCTCCAATTCCAATGATGGCTAGACAGTCCAGGCTTTCCTCTCCAGTTCATTAGATTTTATCCTTCTCTCAAAAATCTTCTACAAGAAAGATTTCCAAGACTAAATGGAAGAGATTTTCATACTGGGCAGAGCAAAGAAACCTGGATCCCTACACAGCTCCAGTTCCTGCTATATTAGATTTTCTGGATTCAGTTTTTCAAGATGGTGCCAGTTTGTCCACAGTAAAAGTCCATCTTGCAGTCATTTCTAATTAACACATAGGACATAATGCTTTTCCCCTAGCATCTTCAAAAACTTGTAAGGCCTTTCTGAAAGTTAGCCTTCTACTTAGACCTCCAGTAAAAGATGCTACTCCATCCTGGGATCTTACAGTTTTGTTAAAAACATTAACTCAATCCCCCTTGAACCTTCTAAGTCAGACCTGAAATTTCTTTCTTGGAAAACAATTTGTCTTGCTGCTATTATGTCAGCAAGGCAAGCTTCTGAACTCCAAGCACTGTCTTCAAAACCACCTCATTTGTTTTTTCACAAAGACAAAGTGATATTACGTACAAACCCTTCCTTCCTGCCAAAAGTTATTTCTGAGTCAAACATGAATCAAGTAATCAGTTTACCAGTCTTCTTTCCAAATGTTGACAATAAAGGACAATGCATGCCACATCTTTTAGATGTACATAGACAACTGAGTTTCTACCTATATAGAACAAAAGGATTTTGAAAAGCTGATCAACTACTTGTCTCCTTTGCTAAAAAGAAACTGGGAAAACCAGTATCTAAAGTTATCTTAGCTAAATGGATAACATATTGCATTTTCTTTGTTTATTCTCTAAGACGTTTGTCCTTACCTAGATCCCAAAAAGCTCATTCAACTAGATTCATGGCTACATCATCTGCTTTTTGGGCCAGAACCTCAATTGATGACATTTGTGCTGCAGTCACTTGTTACAATTCCTATACTTTATTGCTCATTACACTCTGGATATCATATCCAGGAACAGGATGCCTTTGTCTCCACAGTGTTCAGGAATATCCTTCCATGAGGGCCACCCAAGATTATCATAGCTGTTAACTCTGTCCCATACATTGAGGAATGAATGAAAATGACAACATTAGATATTTAAGTTATGCACTCATCATAATTATGCATATGTGTTGTCCTGTGTGTGCCTATTTAATTCCTCCTGAACTCCCCACCCTCCTTCCCCTTGTCATGACCCTTTCAGAGTGACCTGATGAGGTATGTAGGAACCATTGCCTCCAGTTTGAGCCCCTACTCTGTCTCTGTTTATGAAAGTGGACAAAACAGATACATAGTTATGATGAGAACATAAATATAATTTTCAGAATAGTACAAAACAGATACATAGTTATGATGAGAACATAAATATAATAATTTTCAGAATAATACTAAACACAACCCTAAAAAATGTTGGACATCCATTAAAGAAATCTTTCATCCTGGCCAAAAATTCCACCCAAACCTTTCTCCCGATAACTCACCAATTGAAACTTCAATACAGTTCAACTCTTATTTTCTAGATAGTACAGCATCTCTAACCAAGGATTCCCCGACATCTAATCCCAGCACTGCCCAACAGCTATATATCACCGCATCTACTTTCGCATTCAAACCTATTCCCATATCCTATAAAAAACTATTCTTAAACAAATATATACTGTGCTCTTCTTCAGCTGATAATCTTCCAAGCGAGTACCTAAAAATATCAGCCAGTAGCATTGCCTATCCTGTCTCAATCCTTATTAATATGTCAGTCCAGGAATCCACAGTCCATCTCTCTGGAAAAAGTCACACATTATCCCTGTGCACAACAGAGGAAATTCAACAGACATTAATAGCTTTATACCTATAACAATTGTATCTCCTCTCACCAAAATACTTGAAAAATATATTCAAAAACAATTGCTACACTATCTCCTGCAGGAAGAACTCCTGTCCCCTACACAACATGGCTTCCATCCCTCCCATAGTACTAGCACTTTCCTTCTAACCTATATAGATACTGTCAAAAAAGCTAGAGATAATGGCAAACTAGTCTCTTTCTTATTTCTAGGCTTGTCTAAAACATTTGACACAGTTTGTCACAGCAAACTTCTTCAAATGTCCTCACTAGGTCTCTCTCAGCCCACCCTTCTATGGTTCAAAAGCTACCTGCCCAATAGGAATCAGTCAGTGACATGGCACTCCATGCTCTCTCCTTACCTCCCAGTCACAACTGGTATACCACAAGGCTCTGTCCTTGGTCCCCTCTAACATTTTCACTAATGTCTTCTATACTTCCACACAACAGGCCATCCTAATAAAATATGCAATGATTCCACTCTCATTTGCTCATCTGACAACATGGTACACCTACAAAAATTTACTCAAGAAATTTTAACAGCCACTGAAACAGCTTCATAACTCACAACTCATGCTCAGTCCCCCCCAAAAGCAAATTGCTACTTTTTTCCCCAAATCCCCCTCTCATGAAAAAACAAATTGTAAAGCCCTATCTCTTGATAATACAACCATTGAAGTCATTTTTCATAGCAAACTGTTAGGGGTGATAGTAGATGATCATCTTACATTTGACCTGCTTATACAAAATTTCATAAGAAAATCAAAAGCTAGGAATGGTTTGCAGAGCCAAAACTTTCTCACCGATGCAACTAAAACTACACTTGCCACAACTTATCTCATCCCCACTCTTCTGTATGGTGCTCCCATCCTTACTAATCTCCAGGCTTCAGAAAAATTAAAACTTGAACAATGCTGTAACGAAGTTGCTAAATTTGCAGCAAATACCCCTTTCAGAATTCATACACTGTTTAACACTGAAAAGCCTTAATTGGTTAGAACTGCCACATCAATTAACATATACACAGCTTCCTACCACCTATAAAATTATCCAGCATCCATCTGCCTGTCCAGCACTAAAAACATTCTACACAACTCTGTTCCCAGTCAGTCATTGCAGTCTAGTGACCAAAACCTCTTGTCTGTCTTTAAACCTTTCAAATCTGCTGGGCATTGTCTGTACTCATACAAGGTTGCTAAGGCCTGGAACTCCTTACCTGTAGCCTAACAAATCTGCTGGGCATTGTCTGTACTCGTACAAAGCTGCTAAGGCCTGTAACTCCTTACCTGTATTCATCAGGTGTATACCCTCCTTCCCATCTTTCAAAACCACACTGAAAGATTTCCTTGGTAAAATCTGGCTCTCTTCTTGCTCCAAACCAGGATAAACTATATCCCTAAATGTGAACAAGTGCCTTTTCATTCCATATACCATCTTACTCGCCCTTCTTCACTTACTGCTAATCTAATTGTCTTCCCTGATTTTATCTCTAAATATACCTTAAGCCTGTTTTTCCCTCACTTCATATAGCAATTCCTTTTTGCATTTGACTAACTTACCTTTAATTTCTCTACAAACTGCCTAAAAAAGACTGTTATATACCTTATATCAGTTCTTAACCAATGATCTGATGTTGTCAGTCTTCATTTATCCTTTATCTTTGGGTTTGGTTCCGACCCTTGGAACCGGTTCAGCAGTTACATAGCTTGCCCCACCCAAAAACTCTCGAGCTAAGACTCTACCCACAATACCCATCTACATATTACCTCAGATTTCATTTGCCGCTCTTGTCACAAGACGCGTCCGCCATTTTCTCTCGCAGCTAAGTGAAATTTTATTGTATACTTCACCTTTCGTATAACTTTCTTTCTTATATATGTACACACACACACACATATATATATATGTACACACACACATATATATCTATACCTATATATATATATATATATATATATATATATATATATATATATATATATATACACACACACACACACACACACACACACACACACATGCACACACGCACACATACTCGTTATCCGTTCTACCCACTTTTCTGTCAAGTGAGTGTGTTTACTTACCAGTTGGTAATTTTCCAGTAACATTCTTGGTGGTATCTTTCCCTCTCTTTCTACCTCCTTAGGTAACTTAGTCTACCATTGATGGTAGTTTTTATCCACTTTGCGATTTTTGATTGGCTCGTGTGCTGGCGTAAGAGCCAATCAAAACTCACACAGTAGAGCCTCTTCTGTTCAATGTGGAACAACCCGCAATTCCACATTAAACAGAAGTGGCTCTGCTTTGTTATTTATGATTGGCTTGTATGCCAGCATACAAGCCAATCAAAAATCATAAATTGGAGCCTGTTTCACTGGAATTCTAACAGGCAGTGTGGGACTTGGGATTGGGCTGCTGATCTCAGAACAGTCCCGCTCAAATAGGGATGTCTGGCAACCCTGACCTAGAGAGTGGTCTACTCTTTTGGAATTGGATCCAACCCTCCCCCATAGGATTTCTCTGGGTCCACATCCTGCTTTCCTGGTCCAATCAGGACAGCCAGTATCCCGGAGCTTCGAGTTTATTCTGTACAGAGAGACTTTGTCGGTTTCTGACTCCTCTCCTGAAAGTCCCACAGGAGAAGTTTACAGGAAACATAAATGTAAGAGAAAACACTTGGATTCCCGAAGGAATCCCTGAGCAATGACACTGATTTTGATGATAGAGAAGGTTCCCCTGATCCCCTCTTGAGCACAGCTCATTCAGAGAGATTCATGAACTTCTCAGGCAGAAAGGGGTTTGGTCCTGCCAATCACATTCGTCAGAGGAATCAGTTTTCCTTGAGGCTTTCGGTTCTGGCCTGTCTGCTTCTTGGGTGGTCCCTCCCAACAATGAGATAATAGACCTGATCTCCTCATGGGCATGGGAAGAACCTGACACAGCTGAGCATATACCCAAAAAGCCCAATAAATTTTTGGGTGCTCCCAAAGACCTTCCCCACTAGAGCAAGTGTCCTGCAGTAGATTCCTTGAAAGTGGTGGCAACCACCAAAAAGGAGGTTGCGAAAGAAAGCTCTTTGGTCCATCCACCTTATAGGGAGTTGCATTCATTAGATAGATTTGGAAAGCACTTCTATGCCTTATCTACTTTTCTGTTCAGAGCATTTAACTGTTTGGCACAAATTATTCATTTGCAGAGAGGTTTGACAAAGGAAATCACCAAATCTCTCCCAGGGACCCTATCTGTGGATCAAAGAAAAGCTACTGATTCACACTTAGCTACCCTACAGTCACTTTCCAATGTATCTCTGCACCTTATCTCTAATGCCGCAAAGGGTGCATCTAGTGTAGCCAGTACTGGTATTTCCATCAGAAGGCATGCCTGGATGCAGCTATGTGATTGTTCAGAACATAGCAAGACATTCTTTGTCAGTGCCCCTTACTCTGGATCAACCTTGTTTGGTCCCAAAGTTAAAAAACACTATCTGAAGAAGTGAGAAAGATGCTGAGTCCTTATCTGGCATGGGGATCAAATGTTCTACTCCTCAAAGAACTTTCTTCAGAAGCAAGAAGAGAGGAAAGAGGATTTGGTCTCATAAATCCAAAGTCTTTGTGTCTGACACCTCTGGAGAAAAAGCTCCCTCAGGCAGAGGTGGCCCGCTGAACCACGGATTCAGGAGTCCATTTTCTGAGAAGCCTTTCCAGCATTCATGAATGTTTGCCCAACTGTCACACACAGGAGGCAGTCAGGGATGTCTATGGCTGCATCCAGGAACCTGGACATCCATCACTCAAGACAAGTGTGTACAGAGGATCATAACCAGAGGCTATTTCATACCCTTCTAAACCCTTCTTTCCTGCTCCAAAAGAATTCCTGATGTTCCACCCTCACAAAGAGAAGAAGCAGCTTCAGAATTATGAAAGCGAAAGCTTCTAAATAACTGAGTCATCCAAGAGATTCCCGTAGACCAGAAAGGATCCAGAATTTATTCATGATTTTTTTTTCAATGCCAGAGAAGAACGAGGACCTAAGACCAATTTTGGTCCTAAGTCAGTTGAACAAATTTGTGAAACAAACAAAATTCCAGATGATCACAGTTCAGCCCATTCATCTTCTACTAAGGAAGAACAACTGGATGTGCTTGATAGATCTTCAGGATACATACTACCACGTAAAGATAGACAGCTGCTCCAGGAAGTATCTTTTATGGAAGCCAGTTATTAACAATTCAGACCTTTGCCAGTTGGACTCACCACAACCCCCACCATGTGTTTACCAAGTACATGTCAGTTGTGGCAGCTCATCTATGACCGCAAGATTTCTGGATATTCCCTTATTTGGATGACTGGCTCATTACCGCCCCCTCTAGGAATCTGCTTGTTCAAGACAGGGACTCCTTGCTACAGCTGGGCATAAACTTGGAGATTATGGGGAATCTAAAAAAGTCCAGGCTACAACCAGTCAAGTCTCTAGAGTTGATCAGATCACTTTTGGATACAAGGCTTCAGTTAGAAGAATTTCCTCAAACTAGAATTAAATCCCTTTACCAACAAGCCCAACATATTTTATCTTACTAGAAGCTACCAACGAGGCTAAACCTTTGCCTCCTAGGATCTATGGCAGTTTCTATCACATAAGTGCCATCAGTCAGATTTTACATGCAAGTTCCTCAGTGAACTCTGGTAGTCCAATGATCAATCAGGAAACAACCCATGTCTTTTTAGTGAGCTTAACAACCATCTGCAGAGCCCACATAAGTGGTGGATGTAATCTCCACATGTTGTATGGGGCTGCTCATTCATTCTCCCTTTCACCCAAGCCACAGTGACTACGGGTGCTTTTCAGCTGGGTTGGGAGGTTCATTACCTGGTTAAAATAGTCCAAGGCACATGGTCCCAAACAGAGACTAGTCTTCATAGCAATACATTAGAGATAACAGCAGTGCTTCTAGCATTGCAGGCCTTTCAGGATTCTCTCCCCTTGGTTGTGATTTCTATCTAAACAGACAACATCGCTGTGGTTTGGTACAACAAACAGGGAGAAACAAGATGAGAGCATGACAGTGGGTGATATCTTCTCAACACTTTCTAATAGCAATGCACATCATGAAAAGTCCAACATTCTGGTGGACATATTAAGCAGATCTATCAAGCTACCTCACAAAAGTTGTCACTCAATCCCCTTGTAACAAATAGGATTTTCAGCTGCTGGGGTTGACCTTGCTGTGATATCTTTGCCTCTCCCCACAACACCAAATGCAACAACTTCTTCACTCTAGTCCCCCACAAGGGGGATTCACCCAGGGATGCCTGAATGCATCCTTGGCCCCTGGAACTCCTTCATGCCTTTCCCCTGACACTCTTGATTCTAAAGGTTCTACAGAAAGCATCAGCAATTAAAATCACAGTTATCCTCATAGTCCCTTATTGGCCTGAACAGTGTAGTTTCTCTTCTGCTGGCCTCATCTAGTTCACCCTTCCTTGGTTCTGGGTTGAGATTCAGGTCTTCTGTCTCACTCATCAGGATCACCTCACCCAAAGATTCAGCCTCTCAAATTGACCGCACGGTTTCTCCAATTCCAGTGATGATTTGACAGTTCAGGATTTCATCTTCAGTTGTCCTCATCTTGTCTTCATCCCCAAAACCTTCCACTAGGAAAGTTTATAAAAGCAAATGGAAAAGTTTTCTATTTGAGCAATGGAGAAGAATACTGATCCTTTTTCAGCCCCTCTCCAAGCGATTTTGGACTTTCTTGCAAACCTTTTCTAATGTGGAACCAACTATTCTACTTTCAAAATGCAGTTAGCTGCAATTTTCTTTCACATGGGGAAAAATCACATGCCCATTGCTTCTTTAAGATTATCCAAGGATTTCCTCTGGGGTCCTTTTCAGCTTCACCCCCACTTAGAGATCCAGTCCCTGCATGAGATATTACTAATTATCTTACACACCCTGACTGGCCCATCTTTTGCACCTGCTGCTAAGGCTGATCTCAAGTTTTTATTATGGAAGACTTTATTTCTGGTGGCTATCAGTTCTGGCAGGAAAGTTTCTCAGGTAATATCCTCAAAACCTCACTACCTAATCATTCATAAGAACAGCGTACTTGAAAACAAATCCATCTTTTCTTCCGAAGGTGGCTTCTGAACCATCCATTAATTAGTCCATAAATCTTCCAATCTTTTTCTGCTATTTCTTGAACAAGGTGAATATAATTTGCATTTGCTAGATGTTCATTGTCAGTTATGTTTTTTATCTACAGTGGACGAAACCTTTCAGGAAATCTGATCAATTATTTGTTTCCTTTTCTACATCTAAATTGGGGAAGGCAGTATCCAAAGTCAGCATATCACATTGGTTATCACTGTGCATTTCTTTCATTTATCAAGAAAATGAGTTCCCACTTCCTTCAACACCAAATGCTCATTCTGCCAGATATATTGCTTCATTTACAGCCTTCTCTAGTTTTCCAATTGATGACATATATGCACAGATAACTGGTCCAAAGTACATACCTTCATCTCACATTATAAATTGGATGTACATTCCAGGTCTGGGCCCTCCTTTGGTTCAGCTGTACTCAGAAATATCCTTCCATGAGGCTTCCAAAGTATAAAAGTAGCTGGGGACTCTGTTCCATTTGTGGAGGAATGGATGGAAAAGACAATCAGATGTGTAACGTATGTACTCACTATAATGATAGATCTGTGTTGTCCGTTTTCATCCTTTCCTCAATTACCCTCCCTCTGTCCCCTCCTTATTCCTTTTATAGGTGCAGTTTGTCTGTCATAATTTAATTCTGAGATGGCTTTAGTTGACCTTGCCTTGGATCCTGAAGTTCTTGTCTTTCTCTTTCATCCCACAGGCTAGCAGAATATGACTCACCTAATTGTTGATCTGTCAACACCTGTAGCTGTGAAATTTCTTTCCTTTTGGCAGACAAACTCAGTCTGAAGTAGCTTGCTGTCTACACTGGGGTTATGGGTAACAGGGAGGAGCCTGACCACTGGATCCTAACCTTAGAAGTGTCCAAAGCCAGATCTGAAATTGGATCCAAAATCCATTTATTGTGGAAAGGATGGAAACAGAAAACACAGATCTATTGTTATGGTGAGTACATAACTTTCCCTTTTTCACATTACTGTCATGGCTTCAGATTGACAGCACCAAAATAAATGTTGACCATATAATAACTTACCCAGGTTAACTGTTCTTCTTCAGACATCTTTAACAGTGATCAGTGATGAACAAATAATAAGTAGTATAATGCAAAAAATGTGATTGTGGTTGGAGATGGCCAGTTTGTATATCACAACTAACCATATTTTGTAACTTTTTTCATTTGAATTATTTTATTTATGAAAATAGATTTGTCTGCTTTTGCAACAGAGTTTTTAATATTGTGTGGGAAACTCTATTATCACAACGAAAGTCTATGTTGGTACTGTTGTTAAGCCAGTGTTAACTTAAGGATAGAAAACAGAGATGCAAACCTTTGTAAGGCATGTTTAAAGGTTCAAGAGTTTGTCTAATGAAGAGGCAGTTTTTTATGAGATTTAAATACAATCACCTTCTTAATAATTGATAAGATTTCTTCCTTAATGAAAATGTTAAGTTTTATCACAGAATTTTTTTTTTTCTGTTGACATATAACGAATCCTGCTTTTTCTGGAAAGAAATATAGAGAGACTATGAACTTACCAGTTATTAAATGCATACTTTTGATTATACAGGAGATCTGATGTCTTTTTTGTCTGTGTCAACAGATGGGTTTATCGTGTCTACACAAATCTGAGGTTGGCAACTGAACTTCAGTTCCAAGGCTCAAGTTTATCCCCTATCCTATAATGTACCACCGCCCCTGCTGCTTCCACTAAATGACGTACACTTTCTCCAGGGCTTAGCTCTTTAACTACGCAGAAGTGATTTTTTGATCCTTTTTTAGGGTGTTTTTTCATAGAGTTCTGCTAACTTAGCTAGTCTTTTGCCTCTATTCTCCTACCTTACGTAGAGATTTATATATATATATATATATATATATATATATATATATATATATATATATATATGGGTCCACTTTGTAATTTCGAAATACTGACATCTTGAATTTCAGTATTTCGAACTTACAAAGCCGCAGGCTCACATTTTCGAAACCAGCAGAAGCGTGAAATTCAAAATACCGAAGCACGGATATTTTGAATTTCTGCTTCCGGCGGTATGGTGCGTGGATGTTTGGGTTAAGTTTGGTAACTTTGTGTGTGTAAGTATGTTGGTTAGGGGTTTAGTGTGGGTGTTGTGATTGTTATGTGTTTGTTTGAGGGACTGTAAGATGTGTGTGTGAGAGTTCCGTTTTGTGTTTCTGTTTGTGCGATCTCGGAGTTAGAATATATAAGTGGGGGGGGCACAGCCCCTCACATGGGGGGGTGCATGGGGGCTTGCCCCCTGCTTATATGTAGTTTAGATGAGTTTGTTTGATTGTGGGGGGGTGTTTTGTGTATGTTTATGTGTGTGCTGTATGTGTAGCATAGTTACGGGATTTTGAATTTTGCGGTTGTGTTTTTGAGTTTGTGAGTTGTGATTGGGTTTTCGGCTTTGTGGTTTCGAAATACTGAATTTCGAGATTTCAGTATTTTGAAATTACAAAGTGAACCCATATATATATATATATATATATATATATATATATATATATATAAAATGTCTTCTTCATTTCTGCTCAATGATCTGACCTTCGCATCCGGCTCGGCCACATTCTACAGACTTGGATCCAACTCTCAAGCTCCTCCCTCATACCCATAATGCCCTACATCCACCCAGGTACCCCGGATCTCATTTGCCCCTTCAGTGTCTTGATATGAGTCTTGTGCTCTCAAGCTGTGGACATTCTTTCCTTGGAAAATTTTTTGAGAACTTGTGATAGTTTTTTTCCTATAAGTCTTCCCTCCTTTATTTTCTTCATGTTCATAATGTGTGTGTATGTGTGTGTGTGATAACATTTTTCAATCTATAAAAAAAAAAGTTAGTTCTTCTATCTTCAGTAGTCAACTTTAACTTATCTTTAACCTTATCTTTAACTTTAAACTTAATCTTATCCCTTTATTCTTATAGTTGGGACTGTATTGTTAACTTTACATCTCGCTAGTGTCACATTAGTTAGCTTTGGCCATTTGTTTTTGGCGGGCTTTACTTTGTGATGGTGGACAAGCCTTCACCTGGTTTCAGACACTGCAGTTGTTGTGGTCATAAAATCCCAACCAGGATGCCCACAAGGATTGCTTGTATTATTTTGGGGCTGAGCATTTAAAAGCGGATTGTTCTGTTTGTACTTCCTTCAATCCATGCACATTGGCCAACAGAAGAAACAAGTTGATTCTCAGGCACATTGGCCAACAGAAGAAACAAGTTGATTCTCAGGGGCCTTCTTCCTTCCTCAGCTCCAGACCCCTTCCTTGGTTTCTTCTTCTCCAGCTTCCATGAAAGAGACAAAAAAGAGGTCTCTCTCTGTCTACCTGAGGGACTCTCTAGAGCCCAAGAAGTCAAAGAAAACTTTGGATCTGACTTCCTCGGATCCAAAGAAATTGCTTCCCCTTTGGATCCATCAGCATCTTTGGATCCGGGGGACATTATTACCATATCTCCTCTTGCTTTGTCAGCTGCTATGTCAAATCCAGTGACTCAAGATCTAAAAACCTCAACAAAGTCCCCAGCTCATTCTTCTAAGTCTAAACATTCCTGACCCCCCTCATCGGCTTCATCCAGGTCTTCTAGAAGCTGGTCTGAGGCGGATATGGGCAGAATGATGAGGAGATTCCTCAAGGCCCATAGCCAGATGGGGTAGTCTCAGCTCCATCCCTTGTTGGATCCATGGGCTAATCTGGCCATACCATCAGAACTCCTTCTCCAATCTTTGGTTTTGAAGTTATGGGATCTGAGACTGCTGTGTGTGCCGGGCTCAGTGCTGGTGAAGCTTCCTTTCTCAATACTGAGGTTACCCTTGAGTAACCCTGTTTCAGTCCTTTCGGAGCAGAGTGAGTCTCGGAACTGAGGTGTTAGTGCTGGGACTGGGAGAAATGGGGTCAGATCCATCTTTGTCGGAGTCATCTCTTCCCCTAGGCATCTTGGCACTTGACAGCTTGGATCCAGTCCCTTCAGAAAGTAGTGGATCCAGGGTGAGTCCTGACTATTTTACTTCTGTGGCTTTGGCTTCAGGAAGACGGAAAGAACCTCTCCTGGTCCATCGGCGATTCAGGTAGTGGAGAGGGTTTTCTCCTGAGTTGGAGATCTGTTGACACATGTTCTACAGTCCACCCCTGTACCTCTGTCGGATTGAGGCCTTAAGCCCATTTGCCCTACCATGAGTCTACCTGTCCCAAATGGCCTTCAAGATCTTCCTGACCAGGAGGGATCCCCTTCTTCTGACACTTCTACAGAGTATCCAACTGAGGAAGTTCCTCGCAAGCCCACGTGCAGAAGGAGGCATATTGGCTCCCCATTGGAGTCCTTAACCAAAGACACTGACTTCAGTGAGGGGGAAGGATCCTCCTGATCCCCACCAGAGGATGTCTCCTGCAGGGGACATCCTAGAGATCCTGAAGGAAAAACTTGGGTGGTCTGCCCAACCTCTTTCTGAGGGGTCATTTCTCTTGGAGGCATTTTGGGACATCCAAGGTGACACCCCCAGCAGACGCCCTGGTTGATTTGGTATCCCGCTAGGCATGGAAGGAACCAGACACCATCAAGCCCATACCCAAATGACCCAATAGGCTCCTGGTACCCCAGCAGATAGGAAACATTGGAGCAAGGTTCCTGTAGTTGATGCCATTGTGGTGGTGGCGGCAGCCACTAAGAAAGAGTTGGCAGAAGAAACTACCAATGTCTGTCGACCCAACAAGGAGTCTAGAGCATTGGACAGGATTGGGAAGCGCGTTTACAACTCGGCCACCTTTGTGCTGAGGTCGTTGAATTACCTGGCCCATTTTGCCCCAGCTTCAGAGAGATCTGATCAAAGAACTCTCAGCATCTCTTGCAGAGTCCATGCCTGCAGAGGAATTTAATAAAGTTTCTCCCAAGCTGACCACTCTATTTTCTGTTGCCAACTCATTGATGAGGTTGATGTCCCATACTACGGAGGGTACCCTCACGAGCAGTCAGTTTAGAACTTTCCGTAAGGAGGCATTGCATGGATGAGGCTATGTGATTTCACAGATTTTAAGGTGTCCTTTGTGAATGCCCCTTATGATGGCTCCTCACTGTTTGGGCCATCGGTTCAAGATACTGTCACCCACAGAGAAAAGGACAGGAAGACCCTTTCTGCTGTAGGAATCAAATTTTCTACACCCCAGAGCTCCTTCTCCAGGAACTAACGTGGAAGCAAGAAAATGTGGTTTTGTAAAATCCAAGGGCCTTTACAGGTCCCACATGGGGAACCCTCCTCTTGAGGCAGAGGAGGAGAACGAGGAGGGTTTGATGGTAGATGCCACCACAGAGGCAGATGGGGCCTGCAAAACCAGGGCTTTAAGGAAACCTTTTTCTAATAAGCCCTATCAGTGCTTCTGAAGCACTACCTGACTCTCCATCTCTGGAGGCAGTCGGGGATGACTAGCTTTGCACTCAGGAGCCTGGACCCATTTGACTCAAAACTGCTGGGTGGTAAGCATAATATCCAGAGGCTACTATATTTACTTTTGTCTACTTGACCTAAACTCCAAGAACCTCCCCGATGTGCCACTCAGTAAGAGGGAGCAAGCAACACAGGAGGTTCAGCAACTGCTGCAGAAAAGAGTCATCCAAGAGGTCCTAACCGAACAAAGAGAATTCGGAACCTACTCCTGTTTCTTTTTGGTGCCTTTAAAGACAGGGGACCTAAGACCCATTCTGGATCTAAGCAACTAAAATGGTTATGTAAAAAAGTTGAGGTTCCGAATGGTTACAGTTCAGTCCATTCTACCATTGTTGCACAAAGATGACTGGATGTGCTCGACAGATCTCAAGGATGCGTACTATCACATCAAAATCGACAGGCACTCTAGGAGGTATCTGCGTTTCCAGCTGGGTGCCAGTTATTGCCAGTTCAGAGCACTGCCCTTTGGGCTCACACAGCCCCTAGGGTGTTCAGCAAATACATGGTAATGGTAGCAGCTCACATGAGGCTCAAAGGTTCCAGGTGTTTCGGGTTTCCATACTTGGACAATTGGCTCCTTACCACTCCCACGAGGCATCAGCTAATCCAAGCCAGGGATTACTTGCTCAGATTATCACATTCTCTTGGAATCACCATAAACTTGAACAAGTCTAATCTGGCTTCTCTGCAGAACCTGGAATTTATAGGGACACAGCTGAACATGAGGGACCAGATAGCTTCTCTCCCCTTACACCGCATAACAACACTGTGGAATCAGGTCTGGGACCTGTTATTCCGACACCCCCCCAGCATAAATGGTCTTACAAGTCTTCTGATCCATGTCAGCAACTATTCTGTTATTTCCCCTAGCCAGATTCTTTATGTGGATTCTCCAGTAGACATTGGCAGTGCAATAATCCATCTTCTTTCACCCACTGTCCCTTCCCATCAGATGGACTCCAATTTGTAACTGTCACCTCAGCTGGTGGATGCAGTCGGACAATCTCCTTCTAGGCAGGCCCTTCCTAAGCTACTCCCCTATAGCCACCGGGACCACTGATGGTTCCCATTTTGGGTGGGGGGGCATTAAAACAGGATGAAGGTCCAAGACGCATGGTTCCCTATCAAGACCAGGTTGCATATCAATGTCTTAGAGATGAAAGCAGTTCTTCTAACACTGTAAGCCTTTCAGAATGCTTCCCCTTAGGGACTATTGCAGTACACACCAACAACATGTCAGTTGTCTGGTACATCAACAAACGAGGAGGAACCCATTCTTAGACCTTGTGCAGGGAGGCCATGAGGGTGTGGAAGTGGGTGATATCTTCAGGCCACTTTCTAGTTGCAATGCATATCCCAAGGAAAACCAACAATCTGGCGGACAGACTCAGCAGATTTCTCTTGATCCCACACAAGTCATCCCTCAATCAATCAGTGGCGAACATGATCTTCAATCGCTGGGGTCAACCTTGTTGTAATCTCTTTACTTCTCCCCTCAACAACAAATGCAGCCAGTTCTTCCCTGTGATCCCTCCTGTGTGGGTGTCCTTGAGGGATACACTAGTCCACAATTGTCCCCTGGGTCTCCTATATGCTTACACTCTCCTTCTGGTCATCCCGAAGTTTTTTTAGAAGGCAAGCAAGTTGGAGAGCTCTGTCATCCTCATTGCCCCCTTCTGGCCTCAACAGGTGTGGTTCCCCTTCCTCTGGTCTCATTCGAAATATCCCCCTTGGATACTGGAGCCAAATCAGGACCTCAGTTCTCACCCGTCAGGGATGCAGCATCCAAATCTTCATTGCCCTCAGACTGACTGCTTGGTTTCTCCACTTCCAGCCCTAGTGAGACAGTCCAGGCGTACTTCCCCAGTCCAAAAGATACTTCTAATTTTGCCAAAGGCTTCCACCAAAAAAGTCTACACCAGTAGGTGGAAAGGTTTGTCATTTGGGCTACAAACAGAAACATTGACCCCCTTCTCAGCAATAGTTTCTCACGTTCTGCTATTTCTTAGTACTCTATCTGAGGAGGGTGCTAGCTTCTGTACCATCAAACTTCAGCTAGTGGCTACTTCTAACTTCCATACAGCAAGACAGTCTCATTGCCTGTTCACCTTAAGATTTGTGCAAATCCTTTATGAAAGATGTTTTCTTGTTGAGGCCTCCCATCAAGAACCCCTCTCCTCCTTAGGATCTCACTGTTGTTTTGCAGGCTTTGACACAGGGACCCTTCTAACAAGCTGCAAGTTATGATATGAAGTTTTTGTCATGGATGACAATCTTTCTAGTGGCTATAACTTCAACTAAGAGAATTTCTGAGCTGCAAGCCTTATCCTCCAAACCTCCTTACATAGTTTTTCATAAAGACAGGGTATCTTTACTTACCAATCATTCCTTTATGCCCCAAAGTAGCCACTAAAAATAACATCAAGTAATCCATCCAGTTACCAGTGTTATTCCCAAATTTCTCTAATAAAAGGGAGTATATTTTTCATCTTCTAGATGTGTATAGACAACTCTGTTTTTATCTGCATAGGAACAAACAGCACAGGAAGTCTGACCAACTCTTTGTAGCCTTTTCATCTAATAGATTAGGGCAGCTGGTGTCGAAAATTACGTTGCCAAAATGGATATCTGGCTGCATTTCATACATTTACTCACTTAAGAGAGACTGGAATTACCTAGACCTCCCAGAGAACATTCCAGCAGAGCAATGGCTACTTATTTTGCCTTTTATTCTAGAAGCTCAACTGATGATATTTGTGCGGCAGCGACATGGTCTAACAGTCACACCTTTGTATCGCACTACAAGTTGGATATCATTTCCAGGAGCAGGTCCTCAGTTCGATGGTGCTCTGGCATATCCTTCCATGATGGCCACTTGGGATCTACATATCTGGGGACTCTGACCCTATTGTGAGGAGGAATGAAGAAGACAACATCAGATTAAATAGTTATGTCTTACCATAACTTGGCAGCTGTGTTATCTTCCTTCATTCCTCCTCACTTTCCCATCCATCCATCCCCCTGCCTCTTTTGTTCTAGAGGATCCTGGAGTATGAAGGGACTCCTATGTCCCATGTCTGAGCCTCATCTGCCATTCCTTTGCTGTATAGATGTTGGCTGTATGGAATCAGCAAACTCGATCGGTGGTATTGGGTGGATGTAGTGTATTATGGGTAAGAGGGAGGAGCTTGAGAGTCAGATCCAAGTCTGTAGAATGTGGCCGAGCCAGATCTAAAGGTCAGATCCGAGACCCTATCGTGAGGAGCAATGAAGGAAGGCAACAAAGATGCCAAGTTATGGTAACACATAACCTGTTTATATATGTATGTGTGTGGGGGGGTGTATATATATATATATATATATATATATATATATATATATATATATATATATATCAATATAACTATAGATATATTGATATGTAGCTGTAGATATATGTTGTTTATTCCTTACACAGAGATTTTTTATATATATATATATATATATATATATATATATATATATATATATATATATATATATATATATATATATATATATATATATATATATATATATATATATATATATATATACATATATATATATAGATAGATAGATAGATAGATATACATATTCAGCTAGGTTTATCTTTTGAAGTGATATTCCTTTATTGTTTAGATTTGGTACTTTGTGTGCTTCCAGAGTGACTTTTGAAACTTCTGGTGTCTGTTAGTTCAGTGGTCTCATTGGGTTGAATTGTGGAAAACTTTTCCTCCTTTTTTTTTCTTCTAGTAGTGTATGTGTATGTGTTCCATGCCTGACAAGGCTTTAAAAATATGTGACCTGCAGGCATTAAATTCCACATGATAAATGTGTCTACTGTTTGGGCTCTGTCCCATTTAGATGAGGATTGTGAAATTTGTTCATTCTTTGGGTCATGACCCCTTTCTGATTGATGTTCTTAGCCTGTATTGAAGGGTGTACTCCCTGCCCATACCAGAGACTCAGTCCTTCTATGTTGTGGTCTTCTTCTTCAAAAAAGCCTTTTGATAAATCAAGAAGAGGCAGACCCAGAGACAAGGATAGGAACAAGGATCCCTTAAAGGAAAGATACAGTGAGTCATAGAAGACATCCCTTGAGTCTTCCACCCTCCTGCTCCAAAGGCCTCATGGCCCTCGGATTAAGCATCTTACCTATCAACTCTCGTATCAGGTCCAGTTCAGATACAGTCTCCATTTCCTTAAAGTCTACCATATCCAGTGTTTTCACCAGAACCCTCTCCCCTAAGGATTCAGTAAGCAACTCTCCCTTCAGACAGACAAGGGCACAGATTCTTCATTTAGATCAGTGTGGTCTTCTAGGAGCTTCTCCAAAGCAGATCTGGATAAGATGATGAAGACCTTCTTGAAGACCCAGATATAACTGAGAGTTCTTCCTGCTTCCCAACATTACAAGGGTGGTGAGACCTGGCCATTCCACTACTGCTGTTATTTCTCCTTCTGTGGTCCACCTTTCAGATCTAGTGACTTTGGATACAAGTATTTCCTGCTAGCTCCCCCTGACAGAGCCAATGACCAGGGTGTCATAGACTGAAAATTTCCCTGACCCACTTAACTTCAACTACTTCTGAGCTGGATGGGTCCTGGAGCTGAGAGGCCAGATTCAGGGCTGTGTGATCAGGGTTGACTCTGAGATTTTTAAAGCCTTCCCTACCTCTCAGTAGCGACTTACTCCTCAGATACTGTCTCAGCCTTGACATTCAAGGAATTTTAGAAGCTCCTTTCCCACTCTCGAGAGTGGTTGACTTGTACAATCTTGGAAACAGCCCCGACGCAGCAGTTTCCAGATCCCTGGCACCTTATCATTTGTCTTTGGGACAGATGGCACTAGCAGTGTCTCCCCCCATGGAGGAGGATAGGAAACAGAAATACAAAAGAAGGCCTTTAGATTACCTTCAGGAATCCTTAACTGAAGACACTGACCTTGAAGAAGAGGAAGGGTCCCTTAACCTCTGCTGGAAGATGTCTCATTTGAAAAACTCCTAGAGTTACTCTGACAGTGCGAAGGTTGGTACAGTAATGCACCTTCCCCAGAAGAGTTGCTGTTTTTCCAGGCTTTTGTTGAGGGCTCATCTCCAACCTTAGTGGTCCTCCCCAAGTGAATGGCTTAGTTGACTTGGCATTTTATTGGGCTTGCAAGAAACCATACATGGTAGAACCCATTCTTTGCAAGTTGGACATGATGCTAGTGTCCCCAAAGGATAGGGCACATTGGCATGAAGGACCTGTAGTGCATCCCATTGTGGTAGTGGCAGCCGCTAAGAAGGAACTCTTTGAGGACAGTACCTCTGTCCATCCACTCAGCAGAGAGTCTAGGGCTTTGGAGAGATTCAGGAAGCAGTTTTATGCTTCAGTGACAATTGCCCTGAGACCACTGACCTGCAAGGCTCATTTGACCAGACTGCAGTGGGATTTGACATTACTGACATATCCCATGATGGAGGAGTCCCATAGGACACTGGAGTCACAGTAGGCAATCATGCAGTCTATTAGCAATGTGTCCATGCATCTGTTATCTAACATAGAGGATGGCATGGCTAGAGTGCCAAGTAACAACCTTACCATTTACTGCCATGTCTTGATGCGATTATGTGATTTCACAAAAAACTTCAAGATGTTCTTCTTGAACACCTTATTTTGAACCCAAGGTCAAAGACACCTTAGCCAGGACCGAGCAGGATGGCAAAGCCTTGTCAACCATTGGAATCCATTCTCCATGCATCAAAGGCCTTTTTCTTGCCTCAGTAGGGTGGAAAACATTTTTTTGGTTCTGAAGGTCCCAGAGTATTGCCCTGGACACTTCTGGTGATAAGAACCCTGTAGGCAGAGGGGGAAACTTTAATGGACATCGCCGTAGAGGCAGAGGTGGAGTGCAGAACCAGGGGTTTGGAGATTTTTTCACAGACAAGCTCCTTCAGCACTGCTGAGTGTTTTACTCAGCTGCCCTTCTCTGGAGGCAGTTGGAAGGGACATTTAACTCTCCACTTCCAAGTCTGGAAGGTCATCCTCTTGACTGTTGAGTGATAACCAGAGACTAATGTATTTCCTTTACATATCTTCCAAATGTGAAGAACAAGACCCTTTCAGATGTTCCACCCTGGCAAAGAAGGGCAGCAGCGTGAAAAATATTAAAGCTGCTGGAAGCATGAGTAATCCAAGAGGTCCCACCAGACCACATATCTAGTATCTACTTAAGGCTCCTTTTAGTGCCAGAAGAAAAGAGGGGAAATAAGTCAATCTTAGCCTTAAGCCTGTTAAATTGGTTTGTCAGACATCATTCCTGAGGGCAGAGTTGCAGCTGGATCAACTAGCACTGTGTGCTGGCTGCTCCACACTTCCTCAGCTCTTCAAGTGAAGAGCAAAAATAAATAAAAGGGCACTGTACAGTATGGTACCCTGTTCATGCTCCCTTAGCTCTTCAAGTGAAGAGCAAAAAAAAAAAAAATTAGGAAGCCAGATACACACATACACTCCCTCCTACCCGATTTCCCATTTTTTCACTCTTATACTCTTATATCTTTATTATTTTTTTTTATTTTTGTATTGTTTACCTAGCATGGTAAACTATATATCTGATGTCAGTTTTAATTCTGTCCTCAACTGATGGGTTTAGATCCGATTCCTCGGATCTGACTCAGCCATTGTAAAAGCTCATGGCACCTTTGAATTCTCGAGCTTCTCCTTTACCCAGAATGCACCACTCCCATTACTTTAGGCTTCATTTGCCACTTCCTGCAAAAACAAGATGTCCGTTGTTTTCCCGAGCTTGGGCGATAAGTACTTTTCAAAACTTACAAATTATTTGTCTTTAATTGCCTTTAAACTACTTTAGATGAAAGTTTCCTGCTTAGGCTTTCCCCGTTACCTTTCAACAAATCTCTGTTTTCTTTTATTGTTACCATTTGTGGTATTTCTAGTTACTATTGGTAGTAACCTTTTTCCCCTCTTCTACGATTATTAGTACCATTGTTGGTATTTCTTCTCATCCTTCCTTTCTTCTGCTGTCCTTCTTAAAAAAAAAATAAATAAAGGACTTTCTGTATTTAAGTTCTAACTCATTTAATTGCTGTTGCTGTTGTGGTTGTGGCTGTGCTTGACCTTTCATTTTTGCTGAAGGCTGAAAAGGGCCCAGCCTAGTTTAAAACGTGTGGGAAGTGTGGTCAGAAGATCCCAATGTCTGAATCACTCCTTGTGTGTGTTTTTTGTTTAGGTCATCTCCACCTCCAGGAGAATTGTGCGATCTGACATGCCTTCATTCCTAGGGTGTTGATAGATCGTAGGAACAAGCTTATCCTTAATGGTCTCTTGCCTTCTTCCTCTGATGAGGCTATGGGTTCATAGGTAAGTACTAGGCTATTGGCCATAGGGCCTATACAAGCTTAGCCAAAAAGGTACCCTGGCTTTCGCCAGCCAAGAAAATTATTTTCCTGTGCCCCTGTCCAGCAGAGCCACATAGGTGATCCCCAGGGTGAATTTCCTATTACCCATCCAATCATCAAGATTTTTCTTGGAGAGTGCTAATGAGGAGCTTTGTTCGATATGGATAGGTAGTTTGTTTCAGAGTATGGGAAGTCTCTGGGACAAGAATCTATCCCTCCACCATGTTCTGTTTATTGTGGTGACCAGGTTTAGGTCCCTAGAGCGTGTAGATCGGAGGGAATGGGATTTCTTTAAGTGGAGCATGTCCAACAGCTCTAGGTTTGACATAGCTTTATATGTTAGGCAGAGATCGCCTCTGAGTAGGCGATATGTGACGGAGTAAAGCTGGAGTTTTTTTAGACGGTCTGCATAGGGCATCTGTTTGAGGCCAGTAATCCTCTTTGTGAGATATTTCTGCGGCCTTTCCAGTTGTTGTGGATGTCTTGTGAGGTGCATACCAAAAAGGGCATTGTACTCTATAATGGGTCTAATGAGTGACGAATAGAGGGGAACAATGACCTCTTTTTTCCTGGATGAGAAACCTTTTGTGATGAGGTGTGCCATGTAGAAGGATTTCCTGACTGCTATGGCAATGTGATTATCAAAGGAGAGACTACTGTCCACCTGTATCCCAAGGTCTCTTATCACACTTTCAGTGTTAAGTAGACTACCACCTATGTGGTAGCTCATGGATACAGAGTTTTTACCAAAGGGGATGAAAGTGCACTTTTTGGTATTGAGCTTGAGGCCATGGCTTTGACACCAGGCATCTGTCTCAGTGAAGCCCTTTTGTAGGATATCCACATTATTAGGAGTTTCAGTTATGGCTCCTAGTTTGCAGTCATCTGCAAACTTCATTAGCCAAAGACCTTCTGTGTTAGCCTGTACTTCAGAAAAGTAGATACTAAACAAGAGAGGACTCAGGACTGAACCCTGTGGTACTCCACTTGTCACTGGTCTGAAGTTGGATTTGGAGTCTGCTACTTTCACAGTGTGGGTTCTGTCAGTGAGCCAGTTGGCAACCCATCTTGTGACATAGGGATTTATGCCTAGTTTAGTGAGTTTATCTACAGTTCCAGAGTGGGGGATGGTGTCAAATGCCTTGGCGAGATCTAGATAGGCTGTGTGAACCACCTTACCCTCGTCTACGGCTTTGGTGACTGCTTCAAAGAAGTCAGTCAGGTTTAGGAGACATGCTCTGCCTTTTACAAACCCAAACTGGGTGGGGTCCAGAGTTTGGAGATTACCAGTGTCTTTGTTTAAAAGTTCCATGATGATATGTTCCATGGGCTTGCAGACCAGGCTCGTTAGACTAATGGGGCAGTAGTTCCCAGGGTCCGTGGTGGCTCACCCTTTGTGGAGTGGGATAACTGTCGCTGTATGCCATTCAGTGGGCATAAAGCCTGAGGTGAGGCTATAATTGGACATGGTGCTTAGGTGGGGTGCCAGTTCATTCTGTAGTTCATGTAGAATGCAGCTTGGGATGTTGTCAGGTCCCATGGATGCTGTGTTCTTGGCTTTGGAGAGTGTGGTTTTTACCTGTGCTGCCGTGATTACAGGAACTTTGCATTCTTCCGGTAAGGAGATGGGCCCTTTAGGGGGTGGGGGGGTAAAGTTATCACTGAACCTATCTGCCTGGATGTTGGCAATATCAGTTGGTTGTGTATAATGTGAAATTGTTCAATCTCGCCGTTTGTTCTTACACACGGGTTCGGAGCCGATCCTCGGCTCCGAGTCGGCCGCATCACTAGCTCGCATCTTCGAGAAAGCTCGAGGCACAGTAATATCCCATGATCCTCCGGTGCTAACCCTCAGATCTAGTTTGCCGCTAGCAGCAGATCACTTCGTGAGGCTCGGGCCAGTACAATTTGCTTACTATTTAGTGATATTTTAGTAATATTTTAGTAATATTTTAGTAATATTTTTTCAAATATTTAATAGTTTATATATATAGATAGTTGTGTGAACTAGTTAGGTAGATTTTTACCTTTAATAGTTAGTAAGGGCCTTAAGCCATTTTTTTGCCTTAACAATTTGAAGAAAATTAATCTTTTTCTATATATTAGTGTGCTGTGGTGTGTTTTTTTTGCTAAACTTTTATATTACATATCTTAGACTGGTTTTTTGGTAGTTAAAAATTTTCTCTTTAAAAGCAATGTCTGAAAAGATGAAAAGTGGGTTTAAGAGGTGTCAGTGTGGACAAAAGATGTCCATTACTGACAACCATTCTTCCTGCGTCTACTGTCTTGGCCCTCTCCACTTGCAGGAAGACTGTTCTATCTGTCATTCCTTCAGTGGGAGGGTCATGATGGAAAGACGCAGGAAGTTAGTTGACAGAGGGTTAATCAAACCTGAATTTCAGGAAGCCTTAGACAAGGCTGAACAGGTTTCGAAGTCTTCGAAGGGATCGAAGTCTTCAAGAGTGTCGGAGCCCAAGTCATCGGCTCCGAGCACTTCTTTTCAAATTCGGACACCGGCTCCTATGACTTCGGGGCCGAGTGTCGAGACTTTATCTCTCCACGAGGCTCAGGTCTTGGAGCCGGTAACAGAGGTACCACCATCTACTATCCTTCGCTCGGTGACGGCTTCGATTCGACCCGTTCTTCGAGGCCCATCTCCGACTCCGATGTGGACAGAGTGGTACAGAAGCTCATGGAGAACTCGGCTTTTTCAAAGTTACTCGAAGTTTCGTCCCAGTTGGTTTCGAAACTCGAAGCCATTCCAACTCCCTCGACACTTCCTCCTCCGAGACCCGTCGAGTCATCGGTGTTAGGAGTCGAAGAACCGATGATTGTAGAGCCCTCGGTGCCGAAGCCTCCAGTAGTGCTAGCGGCTCCGTTGACCTCGATTCCTTCGGAACCAGCCGGAGAGTCTCGGAGCCGAACGTCTTTCCTGGGTTCCAGGGGGGATAGTCGAACCGAGGTTTCGGTTCCGACTCTTCCCCTCGGTGCCTCTGCTCAGATTAGTTCGGATCCGTCCTCGGTGTCGGAGCCCGTGGTTCCGATCCCGGAGAGACGACTTCATTCTTCGGATCGGGTCGGCTCTTCGGGTCGGGGCACTGGTGCCTTTGACATCATGAGGAAGGTCTTGTCGGATCAGACACTGACTTCATCGGCTTCTTTATCTCCTTCCCCAAAAGGTCCGCGTTCTGCTTCTGTACCTTCGGTACCCTCGGTACCTACCAAGCGTCGAGACCCAATGCCTCAGAAATCCCCACAGGGAGACTCTGGTTCCTCAGATGCATCCCCAGAAGCTCCCACTGAGGATGTTCCGAGGAAACGACTGTGCAAGAGGAGGCACATAGATTCCCCTCAGGAATCTCTTACATCTGATACTGATTTAGATGAAGCAGAAGGGTCCCCAAGGTCCACCTCTGAGGATGTCTCCTTCGCAGACATTTTGGAAATCCTGAAGCAAAGAGGGGACTGGCAAACCCTTACCCCTTCTGCGGATGAATCGGTTTTACTGAAGGCATTTGGGACTCAACCTTCTACCTCCTGGGTGACTCCTCCCTTTGACGATCTTATGGACCTAGTAGCTCGGAGGGCTTGGGAAACACCTGATACAGTGGAACCAGTCCCACGTAAACCCAATAAATATATGACAGCTCCTCAAGATAAAGCCTACCTTACTAAAGGAGTTCCCGTAGACACTATGGTGGTGGCGGCGGCCACTAAAAAAGAGATGTCTGAATCATCTTCCTCTGTCCATCCTCCTAATAAGGATTCTAGGACGATGGACAGATATGGGAAGCGCATATTTAGTTTGGCGACTTTTTCCATCCGATCGCTCAACTACCTTACGCATTTTACGCGTTTACAAAGAGATCTCATTAAGGAGTTAGGAGATACTCTTCAGGGACACACAGATGCTGCTGTCGCCAATAAAGTGACAGCGCAACTTAACACCCTAAACTCCATAGTCAACTCGTCCATGAGGCTGATTTCATACGCAGCCGAAGGATCGAGTAGAGCGGCAGCTTCAGCGATTGCACTGAGAAGACAATCCTGGTTGCGCTTATGCTCCTTTGCGGAAACCTTTAAGTCTTCTTTTGCCAATGCCCCCTTTGATGGTGCCTCCCTGTTTGGGCCCAAAGTAAAGGAGACTCTCACAAGGTGTGAACAAGAAGGGAAGACCCTGTCTGCCGTAGGGGTCCGTTTTTCCATCCCATCTAGGCCCTACCCTAAAGGGCAACGAGGAGGAAAAATGTGGTTCCGAAAGACTCAGGGATCTTTTCAACACACCCAAAGTGACGCCTCCAGAGGCAGAGGAGGGGAAGAATGGAAGACGCCGCCCAGCCGGCAGAGGGGTCCAAAATCAGGGTGACAGAGAGACGTTCTCTGGAAAACCCTTCCAGCACTCCTGAGTGCAGGCCCGACTGTCCTGCTCTGGAGGCAGTCGGGGTCGCTAGCTTTATACCCAGAGGCCTGGCTAAATCTTACATCAGATTACTGGGTAAAAGCATAGTTACCAGAGGCTACAACATCCCTTCATAACAATACCACCAAACTCCAAAAACTCCCAGATGTTCCACCCAGTCTGCGAGATCAAGCAACCATAGAAATAAAGAGGTTGCTCGAAAACAGAGTCATCCAACCAGTCCCAGCGAACCAAATAGGATCCGGAACTTACTCAAGGTTCTTTTAGTTCCAAAGAAAACAGGGGACTGGAGGCCTATTCTAGACCTCAGCAAGTTAAATACCTTTGTAAAAAAGGAAAAGTTCCGGATGGTCACGCTTCAGTCAATCCTCCCTTTTCTGCAAAAGGGCGACTGGATGTGCTCTTTAGATCTCAAAGACGCATACTACCATATAAAATGGCCAGGGCGTCCAGAGATCATTGCTTCGGCTGGGAGCCAGTCATTTCCAGTTTCGCGTTCTGCCCTTTGGTCTCACCTCAGCCCCCAGGGTGTTCACCAAATGCATGGCAGTAGTAGCGTCTCACTTGAGACGAAAGGGATTCCGGGTGTTTCCTTATCTAGACGACTGGCTCCTTTCCGCCACCACCAAGTGTCGTCTGCTACAAGCCAGGGACTATGCCATCAATCTTTGCTCTTCACTAGGCATAACCGTGAATTTTGGAAAATCTGTCTTATCACCGTCACAGCGTATCTTATTTATAGGAGCACAGCTAGATACCTCCCTGGCTCAAGTTACTCTCCCCCCATCAAGGATATCAGACCTCAGGCACCAAATTTCGCTCCTGCTTCAGAACAACAGAGTCTCAGCACGACAAGTATTAAGAGTGCTAGGCTTGATGTCAGCATCCCTTCTGGTAGTTCCTTTAGGCAGAATGCACATGAGGATCCTTCAATGGATGCTATTCGCCCAATGGTCGTATCTACATCTTCCACTGTCTCACCAAATCTGGATCACGAATTATTGCAAGAAGGATCTCTTGTGGTGGATACACAGTCAAGAGCTGACACTAGGACGACCCTTTGTATTACCCAGTCCGATAGCAACTCTAACCACGGACGCTTCCCTGATAGGGTGGGGGGGATTCTTTCAGGGACAAACAGTCCAAGGTCAATGGTCCAACTTGGAGTACAATCTGCACATCAATGTTCTAGAGATGAGGGCAGTGTTTCTAGCGTTGCAACACTTTCACAAATCCTTACCTCGGGGAACAGTGACAGTTCAGACAGACAGCATGTCAGTGGTCTGGTACATAAACAAGCAAGGGGGAACCAGATCTTACCCATTATGCAGAGAGGCCCTCAGAATTTGGCAATGGGCAAAGTCCACCGGACGCTTTCTGATAGCAACACATCCCGGGATTTCCAACGTGTCGCGGACAGGTTGAGCAGAGCCATCGTGTTCCCTCACGAGTGGTCCTCAAACGTCAAGTAGCGGAAGAGATCTTCCGCCAGATGGGGCCAGCCTTGCTGCGACCTGTTTGCATCCCCTTTGAATGCCAAATGCAGAAGCTATTTTGCCCTGTTACCCCCAGGGGTGTCCCCAGGGGACGCACTGGTATCGATTGGCCCCGGGTCTCCTTTATGCATTTCCTCCTGTTCTGCTAATTCCCAGGTTTTTGCAGAAAGCCAAATGTCTGGACAGGACCATAATACTGATAGCACCATTCTGGCCTCGTCAAATCTGGTTTCCTTCCTTCAATCCCATCAAGTGGAGGAACCATGGATTCTGGACCCGGAGCCAGATCTGTTGACACACTCGTCGGGAGTTCCTCACACCTCCCTCAAGTCCCTCAAACTGACAGCTTGGCTGCTCCGCTTCCCATTTTAGCCAGGTCAGAGTTACTATCTCCTGCAGTACAACAAATTATTGTATCTTCTCACAAACCATCTACAAGAAAACTGTACATTAGCAAATGGAACCGTTTTGTGCACTGGGCCTCCAAACAAGGTATAGATCCATTTGGGGCCCCAGTACACCAGATACTAGATTTCCTTTCCTCTCTTTTTCAAGAAGGAGCATCAACATCTACTATAAGAGTTCAACTGGCCGCTATATCCAATTTTCATTCTGGCCGTAAGGATGGTTCTCTTATGTCTCACAGGCTTTGTAAAGCCTTCATGAAAGGTACCTTTCATCTCCGTCCTCCTTTTCGTAATCCAATAGCACCTTGGAATCTTAATCTCATGCTGTCACAACTCATGTTGCCCCCTTTTGAACCAGCAACCACAACTTCATTAAAATTGCTTTCGTGGAAAACACTCTTTCTGGTTGCCATCACTTCAGCCAGAAGAGTTTCAGAGTTACAGGCTTTATCTATCCGACCCCATGATCTTTCATCCGGATAGAGTAACCTTGCGCACCAATCCATCTTTTCTTCCGAAAATTTGTTCGATTCAGAATATCAACCAATCTATTGAACTGCCTACCTTCTTTAAAAATCATTCCAATAAGCTGGAATACACATTGCATAAGTTAGACGTTCACAGACAACTAAGATTTTACTTACATAGAACAAAAGAATACAGAAAGTCGGATCAACTTTTTGTATCATATGTGGACCAAAGAAAGGACAGGCGAAGGTTACCTTATCCAAATGGCTCTCAGATTGCATAAAATTCGTATATGCTGAATCCAAACAACAACTTCCTTTCAAACCCAGAGCTCATTCTACGAGGGTGATTGCTACTTCTTCAGCCCATACCGCTCGTTTGCCTTTAGATACCATTTGTGCAGCGGCAACTTGGGCAAAACCACATACCTTTATCGCCCACTACAAGCTAGACAAGAACTCCAGGGACAGGGCGACATTTGGTTCCACTGTACTCAGGAATGTTCTCCCTTGAGCCACCCGGGAAAAAAGGAGCTAGGGGCGTGTGTAAGACAAACGGGAGATTGAACAATTTCACATTAAGAAGTTATGTCTTACCATAACGATCCATGTGAATTGTTCATCTCGCCTTTGTTCTTACATTCCTCCATCCCCGTTCTGGAAGAACGTTTTTGATTAGATTCCTTTTCAGCCTTTTCTAGGTATGGTTGACATATTATTAACATCAATAATGGCATCTTTTGTCCTCTACCTGGCAGTAGGGTTTTTAGACATGTTTCTAGGAGGGATTCTTCTGGTATAGCAAACTAGATCTGAGGGTTAGCACCGGAGGATCATGGGATATTACTGTGCCTCGAGCTTTCTCGAAGATGCGAGCTAGTGATGCGGCCGACTCGGAGCCGAGGATCGGCTCCGAACCCGTGTGTAAGAACAAAGGCGAGATGAACAATTCACATGGATCGTTATGGTAAGACATAACTTCTTATTTAGTGCCATTGTGCTGTAACTCAGAGCAGATCTGAGTGTTGCCATTAAGATTCTTGACATAGCTATAGAATACTTTGTGGTTGTTTTTAGAATCAGTGGCGATTATGTTTTCATTTGGAGGATTTTATGAGGGATCTCATCTTCTTACTGAGGCTGACCAGGGAGTTCTTCCAGTCATGGAATTTTACTCTTTATTTGCAACAGTTTCTTTCTTCTGTTGTAGTTTGTTTATGGCAGGGGACCACCAGATTGGCTTCCTTTTTTTGGAGGATAGCATTTTGGTTCTGTTAGGGATAGCACAATCCATGCACTCGTGTAAGTGCTTATATAGTGCATTTGTGTAGGATTCAGCAGTTGTACCTCTATTGTCCATCTGTATGGGTGTCGTGACGTTTGCCACTTATTTCTTATGAAGCGTGAAGTTTGCTTTGGAGACATTTTTTACAGTGGTTTCCCTAATGGGGAGTGGGGGCAGGATGTAGATGTCTATGGTGATTAGCTTGTGTTCGGATCTGACCAACGAGGAATTGACCTCTGGTGTGGAGCACCGGTCGCCCATGTTGGTAATGACCAGGTCTAGGATATTGCTGCCCCTAGTAGGGGTGTGGATAAGTTGTTCCAAGGCGTTGGAATTTATGAATTCCAGAAAACGTTGAGCAAATATATCTGGACCTTCCAAAGACAAACCAAAAAAGTCAACAATTACTTCTCTGAGCACTTTATCTCTGTCCTTCAGGTCCTCAGAAACATCACTCAAGATAACTTCTTTGGATGCCATAGTTTGGATCATAAGAAGAAGAAGGAGAAGCAAAAATTATTGGATCCTACCCTTTTTTCTGATCCATCTAGGAGCAAATTCAAACCCTTGGATCTGACAGTTTCTTCAGATCCAAAGTCTCTGACAACTAAAGATTCGTTGAATCTGAAGACCTTGGATCAGATTTACCTGTTTTGCCTAGAATGGAGGTACTCTCTTTCAGTGGACCTGGTCCCATCTGGAGTGCCTTCTCCATTTGTAGAAGGATCAACGTCTCCATCTGCTGTATCCACTCATTCATCCAGAAGTCTCACTGAAGAAGATGTAGAGAGCTTTGTGAGAAAGACTTTCTCAGCGAAGAACCAGTCTGATCCTTCCTCAGCTCCTACCCCATCTGGTCAGCAGGTCCATGTAGCCACTACTCCTCCTCCTCTACCAATTCCTCCTTTGACTCCTATCCAGGACTCAGAGCCCTCATATCCGAGTTGTCTGGCACCATCCTTTTCCGATTAGAGAATTCTGGTATCCCTGGATCTGAGACTCACTCTGAGCTCTTCAGTTCAAATGGATCTGGAGAGCTCTCAGAGATGATTCTACCCCATTGGGTCTGAGGTGCTGCAGTCTACTCCAAGGGTTTCAAAGCCATCTCTGCATCTCAGAGCCTCAGTGATGGTCAGTTCAGGTCCAACTCCGGCCTCCAGGCAGCTGTCCTTGGAGCAGTGTGGGACCAGGGATCAGAGGTGTGACCTCTTGGATCTGGGTTCCTTTCCCTTCTCCAGAATGGTCTGCCTTTAGTGTTCTGGAGAGAGATTTGTCTACAGCACAGATTTAGATGAAGCCTCCCCCTTCAGATCCTATGTCGTCTTCTGTTCTGCCTCTGTGCATTGAGTCTCAACTGTCCTCTTTACAGGGACAGCTGATACCAAAACCCCAGGCTTCCCAACAGGGTTTACCCTCCTCTTCTTATACCACTCCAGCGTATCTCACCGAGGAGGTCCCTAAGAAGAGGACATCTTACAGGAAACATATTGATTCCCCCTGAATCAGTCACCGTGGACACAGATTTTGATGTGGGTGAATGGTCCTCATGGTCAGCTCCTGAAGATGCCTCATTCGGAGGCATCTTTGAGCTCCTGAAACAGAGAGGTGGTTGGGAGTCCAGCATCCCTTTGTCAGAGGAATCTGTGCTACTGGAGGCTTTTGGTACTGGCTCGTCTACTACCTGAGTGGTTCCACCCATGGACTAGCTCCTGGAGTTGGTTTCAGAGTGGGCATTGAAGGAACCTGACTCCATTGAGCCCATTACCAAAAAGGCAGATTGGATTATGACCCTTCCAGAGTCTAGGCAGTTTTGGTCAAAAGGTCCTCCTGTTGATGCCATGGTCATGGTGGTGGCCAATAGAAAAGAACTTGCTGATCAAAGTACCTCTGTCCATCCTCCTGGCAAAGAGTTGTGAGTGATAGACAGATTTGGGAAGCATGTCTATGATTCAGTAATCTTTGCCTTAAGGTCTATAAACTACTTGGCACATTTTATTATTTTTCAGAGGGATCTGATTAAGGAACTTTTAGGTACCCTCAAAGGAACCATGTCTGAAGAGGTGAAAGGTTCGGTCACTTTTCAGCTGGCGACCCTACAATCAATTTCCAACTCGTCCATGAGGCTTATTTCTAATGTGGTATAAGGAACCTGAAGGGCAGCGGGTTCAGGTGTAGCCATTAGGAGAAACAACTGGATGCATTTGTGTGATTTTCCAGAGCCTTTGTAAGTCTGCATTCATCAATGCTCCCTTTTACGGCACCTCTCTTTTTGGCCTCAAAGCAAAAAATACATTGTACAGGTGTGAGAAGGATGGAAAGACCCTTTCTGCCATGGGTGTACATTTTTCCAACCCCCAAAGATCCTTTTCAAGGAATCATCAAGGTGGTGGAAAGATGTGGTTCAGAAAATCACAAGGATCTTTCTAGGACAAATGTAGAGCGTCTTTCACCAGAGTCAGAGGTAGAAGTTCAAATGGTAGACACTGCCCTATTGGCAGAGGAGGTCTGCAACTTCAGGAGTCCAGAGAATCCTTCTTTGGCAAGCCTTTCCAACACTTCTGAATGGATGCTCAATAACAAAAGATACTTGGATGCAGAGGAGAGTATTCAGAGGATATATCATTCCATTTTGCCTTTGTCCTCCATACTCCAGAAAAATCCCTGATGTTCCATCCAGTCAGAGAGAATAAGCAGCATTTCTAATACAAAGGCTGCTAAACAAAAGAATCATCCAAGAGGTCCCCCCAGACCAAAGAGAATCCGGAACTTACTCAAGATTCTTTTTAGTGCCAAAGAAAACAGGAGACTGGAGACCAATTCTGGATCTCAGCAACCTGAACAATTTTGTTCAGAAGATAAAGTTCTGGATGGTCACAGTTCAGTCAGTTCTTCCATTTCTGGAAAAAGACAATTGGATGTGCTTAAATGATCTCCAGGATATGTACTATCATATAAAAATGAACTGACAATCCAGGAAATTCTTATGCTTCTGTATAGGAGCCAGTCATTACCAGTTCAGAGCACTGCCCTTTGGTCTCATCACAGCCCCCAGGGTGTTCAACAGATGTATGGCAGTGAAAGCAGCTCACTTGAGACTGCATGGAGTCCAGGTGTTTGCTTTCTTAGATGACTGGTTCATCTCCACCCCATCCAGGCATCAACTTATCATGGCAGGAGGAAAAATAATCCAGTTTTGTGCGCAATTAGGCATAACATAAATTTCAAAAAGCTATATCTTCATCCATCTCAAACTGTAGAGTTTACAAGAGTGCTACTCAACACAAGGTCAACAGTAGCTTCTCTTCCCCTTTCCAGAGTTCACACCTTAAGACCGTATACCACAACCCCTGCTCGTCCAGTCCTACAAGCATTAGGATCGATTGTGGTAGTGATAGCCATGATACCCCTTGTTCTGTTGGCCAGATTTCACATGAGAATTCTTCAGTGGATGTTGGCATCTCAATGGTCGATACTTCAGCTACCTCTATCCACCCCAATTCGAATCATCAACTTGTGCAAAAAAGATCTGACATGGTGGACCCTGTTGCAACTACTACAAGGCTGCTTATTTGTCCCTTCTCAGCCCAAAGCCGCAAATGCTTCCCAGCTGAGGTGAAGGGGGGCATTACCTGGGAAAGACAGTCTAAAACATGTGGTTCCCTGAAGAGGCCGATTTGCATATCAATGTTCTAGAGTTGAGAGCAGTGCTTTTTGTGTTTCAAGCCTTTCAAGATGCTCTCCCGTCAGGAACAACTGCAACATAAACAGACAATATCTCAGTGGTTTGGTACATCAAAAAACAAGGAGGAACCAGATCATACTCCCTGTGTCAAGAAGCACTACAAGTGTGGCAATGGGCAATCTCTTCCAACTGCTTTCTCTTAGAAATGCATATTCCAGGGGAGACCAGCATACTAGCAGACAAACTGAGCAGGTGCATTCTGTTAGCTCCCAAATGGTCCCTCAACCAGAAACTACTGAACATGATTGTCCACAAGTGAGGCCAGCCTTGCTGTGATCTATTTGCTTCTCCCCTAAACAACAAGTGCAGCAGCTACTTTGCCTTTATCCCCCACAGAGGGAGTCACTGAGGGATGCTCTACTTTACAACTGCCCCCCCCCCCCACGTTACAGCTGTCAAGTTAAAGAGCAAGGTCATTCTCATTGCTCCCTTTTGGCTTCGACAAATTTAGTTCCCCTTCCTGTGGCCTCATTTGATCCATCAACCCTGGATTCTGAATCCAGTTCCAGACCTTCTGTCTTACCCAACAGAAATAGTTCATCCGGATCTTCCAAAGCTCAAGCTGATGGCTAGGTTTCTCCATTTCCAGTAAGAGCCAGACAACCTATCCCCTCCTCCCTAGTTTGATGAATTCTATTATCTTACCTCAAACCATCTACAAGAAAAACAATGCTAGCAAATGGAAAAGATTTGTGCATTGGGCACTTGAAAATTATGTGGATCCCTCTTCTGGACTGATTCATGTTCTCCTGAACTTTTTATCATTGCTTTTGATCAAGATGTCACTTCTTCTGTGGTAAAGGCACAATTAGCAGCAGTTTCCCATTTCCAGTCACTCTTGATGGCTCTTTCCTTATTTCACATAAACTTTGTAAGACCTCTCTGCGTGAAATACTTCTGTTGAGACTTTCAGCTAAACATCCTACTCCACTGTGGGGCTCAGCTCTGGTACTGCAAGCTTTGGTTCTTACACCATTTGAACCTGCAAATACTTGTGATCTCAAATTCCTATCTTGGAAGACTTTATTTTTGGTGGCCATTACTTTGGCCTGACAAATTTCAGAAATTCAGGCTTTATCAGTGAAACCTCCATACCTAATTTTTCATAAAGATAGAGTTACATTGTGAACTAATGCATCTTTTTTTGTCCAAAGTTGTATCAGAATCCAACATTAACCAATCAACCTTCCAGTTTTCTTCCCAAACTATACAAACAAAGGCGAATATTTGTTGCATTCATTAGATGTGCACAGACAATTATGTTTCTACTTACACAGAACAAAGGACTTCAGAAAATCAGATCAGTTATTTGTTTCTTTTGCAGAAATGAAATTGGGCAAGCCACTATCTAGAGTTTCCCTAGCTAAATGACTAGCTAATTGCATTTCTTTCATTTATGATAAATTAAGTTTGCCCTTAACTAAGCAATTGCATGCTCATTCTATAAGATCCATAGCAGCTTCCTCAGCATTTCATTCAAGAGCATCTATGGATAATATTTGTGCGGCAGAAACTTGGGCTTCACCTCACACCTTCATAACTCATTGTAAGCTAGACTTAGTATCTAGAAGTAGGGCATCATTTGGCTCAGTGGTGCTTAGGAATATCCTTCCTTGAGGCCACCCAGGGATTATAGTAGCCGGGGACTCTGTTCTTAAAGTCAAGGACAGAATGAAAATTGACAGCATCACATAAAGAAGTTATATACTTACCATAAAGTTCCATCTGTGTTATCCAATTTTCATTCCTCCTCGACTCCCCATCCACCAATCCACATCAATGTTGTTTGAAGAGCGAGTGGACTGAGCCAGTCTTGGGGTCTTTACCTTGCTTTTGTAAGCCCAGATATAGCTTTGTGCTCAATTATCTGCTATATTTCTGCTTAAAAAATTGTGTCCATATGAGTAAAGTGTTAGTCTTTTTCTATAATCTACAAACAAGATCTGAGGTAGTGGGGTGATGCATTCTGGGTAAGGGAGAATCTCAAGAGTTCAAGGTTGCCATGAGCTTTTACAACGGCTGAGTTGGATCCAAACCATCAATTGAGGAGGAATGAAAATTGGTCAGTACAGATGGAGTGTTATGGTAAGTACATAACTTCTTTAACTAATACTTTAGTAATTTTCATATTTGTCATTTTTTTCATTTCCTTTTATTATTACATCAGTGATGTCTCCTTATGCTTTATTGTATCCTACGTATTCCACAATATGTTTTTGTTTTTAATTATAGTTATACTGCTGTTTTATTTGATGTTAACTCTTTGCAGCTTTTCTCCCTGTGCCTCTGCTGAACATGGATATTTATTACTCAGTTTGTCTTCCAGGTAAACAAATGTCAATATATAATAATAAATAATTATAGCCTGCTACAGATTGCACGGCATTCACATTTTATTTCATACTTAAATAACTGTTTTTTTATACTTAAACAACTGATGTAAGAGTGTTCAATCTCGCCGTTTGTTCTTACACACGGGTTCGGAGCCGATCCTCGGCTCTGAGTCGGCCGAACTGCAAAGCTCTGAATCTCAGAGAAGCTTGAGACCAGCCCATATCCCACAATCCTCCCTGCCATTACTCAGATCTAGTTTGCCGCTGCAACAGATCGGATCGAGGAGAGCTCGGACCAGATAGAAACTTGAGTTGTTGTTGATTTCTTCAGATAAGAATTCAAATTTTTTTCTTGTTGATACTTCCTTATAGTAGTAGTAGTTATTGTAGAAGTGCTGTGTGTGTGTGATTTATATATATATATATATATATATATATATATATATATATATATATATATATATATATATACCCATTTTTCTTCTTCAGGCACCCTTGTGGCCTAACCTTTTTTTCTTGGGTGTGGTTTTTTTGTGAGAGTTTATATATATATATAACCTGTTTAGTATACATATATTGCTAGGATTAGTAATTTTTTTCCTGTTATTATAGTTATTGTCATTGTAACTGTACAATGTCAGAAAAAGCCAAATCTGGCTTTAAAAGATGTCAGTGTGGGCAGAAAATGTCCATTACTGACAACCATGCTTCCTGTGTCTACTGTCTTGGCCCTCTCCACCTTCAAGAGGATTGCTCTATTTGTCATTCCTTTAGTGGGAGGGTCATGACAGATAGACGCAGGAAGCTTATTGACAGAGGTTTGTTGAAGCCGGCCTTTCAAGAGGCTTTGGACAAGTCGGATCAGGCTTCTAAATCCTCGAAGGAGTCGAAGATGTCAGAGCCCATGTCATCGGCTCCGAGTTCATCTTCTCGGGTTCGTTCGCTGGTTCCACAGATCTCGGGGCCGAGCGTCGAACATTTATCTTTTACTGAGCCCCAGATCTTGGAACCGGTGTCGGAATTGCCACCACCGTCCATTCTTCGGTCAGTGCCATCTTCGGCTCCTTCGACCCGTTCTTCCAGACCCTTGTCTGACACAGATGTGGATCGTGTCATGCAGAAACTCATGGAGAACACGGCCCTTTCCAAGTTAATTGCAGTTTACTCCCAGTTGGTGTCGAAACTAGAAGGCCTCCCCATATCTCCAACGGGTCCTCCTTCGAGACCCATCCAGATCTCGGAGCCGGGAGAAGATGACCTGATGATAGTGGAGCCCTCGGTGCCGAAACCGTCCATTGCACGATCGACACCTTTGACTTCGACTCCTTCAGAACCGTTAGGGGAGTCGCGGAGCCGACGGTCTTTGCTCGGTTCCGGGACCGAGAGTCGTACCGACCTGTCGGTGCCAACTCTCCCTCTCGGGGCCTCGGCACAGACTGGTTCGGCTCCGTCCTCGGGGTCGGAGCCCACGGCACCTGGTTCTGGGATGCTTCCGTGTTCTTCGGAACCGGGGGAGCCCTTAGCCAGGGGTTCGGGGGCCTTTGACCTTATGAGGAAGGTATTGTCTGCACAGACAACCACATTATCAGGGAATCTTCTCCTTCCCCAAAAGGCCACTTTCTGTTTCTGCTCCCACGATCCATCCCAAGCGTCGAGCCCAATTGCCTCAGCCACCCACAGAGGGTTCCCCCTGTTCCTTGGAGGCCTCACCAGAAGCCCCCTCTGATGAGGTCCCAAGGAAACGGTTGTGCAAGAGGAGGCACATAGATTCCCCACAGGAATCTCTAACGTCTGACACCGACTTGGATGAGGCAGAGGGGTCCCCAAATTACCCTCTGAGGATGTGTCATCTGCAGACATCCTGGAGATCTTGAAACAGAGGGGTGATTGGCAGTCCCTAGCCCCCTCTGAGGATGAGTCGGTGCTGCTGAAGGCTTTTGGGGCTCAACCTTCTACCTCCTGGGTGACCCCGCCCTTCGATGAATTAATGGATTTGATTGCTCAAAGGGTGTGGGAGACACCTGACACAGTGGAACCAGTACCTAGGAAACCAAACAAGTTCATCACTGCCCCCCCAAGATAAATCTTATCTCACCAAGGGAGTCCCTGTCGACGCTATGGTGGTGGCGACAGCCACGAAAAAGGAGATGTCTGAGTCTTCCTCATCTGTTCATCCTCCTGATAAGGATTCTAGGACTATGGACAGATATGGGAAGCGCATTTTTAGTTCAGCGACTTTTTCCATGCGTCGCTAAACTTCCTGACCCATTTCACACGTTTGCAGAGGGATCTCATCAAGGAGCTGACAGATACCCTCCAGGGTAACACAGATGCTGCTGTTTCAGATAAGGTAACAGCACAACTTAACACCCTCACATCCATAGTAAACTCATCCATGAGGCTCATCTCGTATGCAGCCGAGGGATCGAGTAGAGCTGCAGCTTCAGCGATTGCTGCTCGAAGGCAATCATGGTTGCGGCTGTGCTCCTTTGGAAGCCTTCAAGTCTTCCTTTGCCAATGCCCCTTTGATGGTGCCACACGTTTCGGGCCCAAGGTTAAGGAGACTCTCACTCGGTGCGAGCAAGAGGGAAAGACCCTGTCTGCTGTCGGGGTCCGTTTTTCCGCTCCTACTAGACCGTACCCCAAAGGGCAGCGAGGCGGAAAAATGTGGTTCCGTAAGAATCAGGGATCTTTCCAGACCACACAGAGTGATACCCCCTCCAGAGGCAGAGGAGGGGGTAGAAATGGAAGACGCCGCCCCGGCGGCAGAGGGGGTCCGCATAACCAAGGCGACAGGGATTCCGTCCCTGGGAAGCCTTTCCAGCACTCCTGAATGGAGGCCCGGCTCTCCTGCTCTGGAGGCAGTCGGGGGTCGCTTAGCTTTATACCCACTGGCCTGGCTAAACATTACTTCAGATTCTTGGGTAAAAAGCATTATAACCAGAGAATACAAAATCCCCTTCATTTCAACACCACCTCTACAAAGAAAATTTCCAGACGTTCCACCCCATCTGCAAAAACTAGCAGCTGTAGAAATTTCAAAGTTGCTCGAAAACAGAGTCATCCAACCAGTCCTGGCGGACCAAAGAGGATTCAGAACTTACTCAAGGTTCTTTTTAGTTCCAAAAAAGACAGGGGACTGGAGACCGATCTTAGATCTCAGCCATCTCAACAACTTTGTGAAGAAGGAAAAGTTCTGGATGGTCACGCTTCAATCGATCCTTCCATTATTACAGAAGGACGATTGGATGTGCTCTATAGATCTCAAAGATGCGTACTACCACATCAAAATGGCCAGACCGTCCAGAGATCACCTGCGCTTCAGGCTGGGGGCCAGTCACTTTCAGTTTCGAGCTCTGCCCTTTGGACTCACCTCAGCCCCCAGGGTATTCACCAAATGCATGGCAGTAGTTGCGGCTCACTTGAGACGACAAGTATTCCGGGTGTTTCCCTATCTGGACGACTGGCTCCTCACCGCCACCACCGAGCGTCAACTCTTGCAAGCCAGAGACTATACAATCGGCCTTTGTTCCCACTTAGGGATATCCATAAACTTCGAATAGTCTTGCTTATCGCCCTCACAGTGTATTTCCTTCATCTGAGAAGATCTAAATACATGATCGACACTACTAAAACTCCCCCCAGTAAGAGCTTCAACGCTCAAACAGCAGGTCCTACTTCTTTTAGTCAGCAAGAAAGCCCCGGCCAAACTGGTGTTAAAAGTGTTGGGACTAATGGCAGCTGCATTAATTGCAGTCCCTATGGGAAGGTTACACCTGAGGATTCTTCAATGGCTGCTCTTTGCGCAGTGGTCATTCCAACACCTACCCCTAACACACGAGATCAGGATAACAGAATCTTGCAGATGGGACCTCTCATGGTGGGTGCGCGACCAGAACCTCACTGTGGGTCGTCCGTTCGTTCTACCCATTCCAACAGCCACAATAACCACGGATGCTTCCCTGATAGGGTGGGGGGGCCTTTTTCAGGGAAGAACAGTCCAAGGAGAATGGTCCAGCACGGAGTACACTCTACATATAAATGTTCTAGAATTGAGGGCGGTGTTCCTAGCGTTGCAACACTTCCAAGCCCTCTTACCTCTAGGGACAGTAGCAGTTCAGACAGACAACATGTCTGTAGTCTGGTACATAAACAAGCAAGGGGGAACCAGGTCTTATCCGTTATGCAGAGAGGCCATGAGAATTTGGCAATGGGCAGAGTCCACGGGTCGCTTTCTGATAGCAACGCACATCCCGGGGTCATCCAACGTCATTGCGGACAGGTTGAGCAGAGCCATCCTGTTACCTCACGAGTAGTCCCTGAATTCACAGACGGTGGAAAAGATCTTCCGCAAATGGGGCCAGCCTTGCTGCGATCTTTTTGCTTCCCCATTGAATGCAAAATGCAGAAGCTACTTTGCCCTTCTACCCCCTCCGGGGGATGTCCCCAGGGACTCACTGATACACGATTGGCCCCCGGGTCTCCTATATGCATTCCCACCGACTCCATTGATTCCCAGATTTCTACAGAAAGCCAGGAGCCTGGAAAGCACTATTATACTCATAACCCCATTCTGGCCTCGTCAAATATGGTTTCCCTTTCTTCGAGCTCATCAAATGGAAGAACCGTGGATTCTGGACCCAGTGCCAGACCTGCTGACACACTCGTCGGGAGTTCCTCACCCGTCTCTACAGTCCCTCAAACTAGCAGCTTGGCTGCTCCGCTTCCCTGCCTAGCCAGGTTTCATCTACTCCTTCCGTCAGTTCAACACATCCTAGTTGCTTCTCATAAAGCCTCTACTACTAAGCTCTATACGAGTAAGTGGAAACGCTTTGTATATTGGGCATCTAGTCAAAACTTAGATCCCTTGGTAGCTCCTTTACATAAAATTTTAGAATTCTTATCCATCCTTTTTCAAGAAGGAGCTTCTACTTCCACTCTAAGAGTACAGTTGGCGGCCATATCAAACTTCCATATTGGTGAGGGAGGTTCTTCCATTATGTCTCACAGGCTTTGCAAAGCCTTTTTGAAAGGAACCTTCCATCTTAGACCGCCTGTCAGAAAACCTTTCTTTCCATGGAGCCTGAATTTGCTGCTGTCGCAACTCATGTTGCCACCTTTTGAACCTGCTTCGTCATGCCTCCTAAAGTTCTTGTCATGGAAGACGCTGTTTCTCGTCGCCGTGACCTCAGCTCGTAGAGTCTCAGAGCTGCAGGCATTATCAGTCAGACCACCTTATCTGATATTCCACCCAGACAGGGTTTCTTTGCGTACAAATCCATCTTTCCTTCCAAAAGTATGTTCAGTTACGAATATTAACCAGTCTATAGAACTCCCTACCTTTTCAAAAACCATACTAACAAACTGGAGTATATGTTGCACAAGTTGGATGTTCACAGGCAGCTAAGATTTTATTTAGACAGGACCAAAGCTTTCAGAAAAACGGATCAACTCTTCGTCGCTTTTGCAGACAATAAAAAGGGCATGGCAATTACTAAACGTACACTATCTAAATGGCTTGCTGACTGTATAACATTTGTATACTCTAAATCAAACCAATCCTTACCAAACAAACCTAAGGCCCATTCTACCAGATCCGTTTCCATCTCCTTAGCTCATGCGGCTCGCTTGCCTTTGGACACTATTTGTGCAGCAGCCACGTGGTCTAAACCACATACTTTCATCACTCATTATAGAGTGGACAAGGTCTCCAAGGATAGGACATCATTTGGTTCCACTGTGCTTAGGAACGTTCTTCCATGAGTCACTCGGGGTCACGGAGCTAGGGACGCTACCCGTGTGTAAGAACAAACGGCGAGATTGAACACTCTTACATAAAGAAGTTATGTCCTTACCATAACGTTCCATGTAGAGTGTTCATCTCGCCTTTGTTCTTACATTCCCTCCCTTTTCCCCCCCATGTGTTTGGAAGAACTGGTAGGATTAGAGTCTGATTGACGTGTCTTGACCCTTTGCGGGGTATATGGTCCCGTGTGTCATGGGATATATGCTTAGACCATTAGTTATTGCTATGGTGAGAGATTGTCTCTGAATGGCTGAAGAGAGGGTATGCTTCTAGCACCGCAGATGTCGGATCCTTTTGTCTGGTTTGCTTGCAAACTAGATCTGAGTAATGGCAGGGAGGATTGTGGGATATGGGCTGGTCTCGAGCTTCTCTGAGATTCAGAGCTTTGCAATTCGGCCGACTCGGAGCCGAGAATCGGCTCTGAACCCGTGTGTAAGAACAAAGGTGAGATGAACACTCTACATGGAACGTTATGGTAAGGACATAACTTCTTTTTTTGCTTACTCTTTTTCAAAATGTCAGGAATCTCTGGGCTGGGTAAAGGATCTCCTTCTCAGTCTATGATTATAGCTGAATTTACAGAAACCATCTCTCATTCCTTCTCACAAGACAGTGTTTCTGGGTTCCATTTTGGATATAGCCCTCATGGGGGGCTTTTCTCTTGCAGAACAAAGTAGATCTGCAGAAGAACTTGTTTCTGGCATTCTGCAATCAGTCTTTGGCTTCAGCCAAGGATTATCTTGGATTTTGGATTTGTGGCTTATGTGATTCTCATACTTCCTCTGGCCAGACTTAACATGAGAAAAAAATCAAAGATTTCTCAGATCTGTGCAGACTCAACAGAGGCACCCTCTATCTTTTCAAATTCCAATGTTGGGGTTGTTAAAAAGGATTTACTCTGGTGGGTTGACCAGATAACTATCAACCCAGGTTTCTCCTTCTCCCTTTAGTTGGTACTCACTCTGTAACAACAGATGCCTCAGACTTTGCTTGGGAGGCTGTTTCCAAGGGGGTAAAAATTTAGGTTCTGTAGAACAATCAGGGCAGATTAAAACACATAGCCATCAAAGGAATGATGGTATTTATAAATACTCTCAAATGTCTAAGCCATCTTTGAACTTAAAGCCCTCTACTAGTAAGCATGGCCAAAACCAAAGGGAGCATCAGATCATACTATCTCTGCAGTCTAGCTATGGTAGCCTAGGATATAGCAACTTATCAGTCTTTCTCTTCAGGCTTCCTACATTCCATCAGAGCAAAACATTGTTGTAGACAAACTGAGAAGGGCAAGGATAGACCCTCATAAATGGAAACTAAACTTGGGAATCTTCCAGGAATCAATCCAGCTGTGAGAAACTCCTCAAACAGATCTGGTAGCCTCCATTCACAGCAGACAATTAAAGAAATTCTGCTTCAGAACCCTTTAATACAGGGAGCTTATGTGGCAACTTAGGTGTAATGCCACTTAGCCCCAGGACTTAATGAAATTGTGTCTATTTCTAGCTATCTATCTGATGAATCTGGGCATCTTGGGGCAATGTAGAAATTGCCTCATGTACACAGACAACCCTGTCCTCTTACCACCCAACACTACCACCTGTGAGAGATGCACTTATCTAGCCAAACTGGAGGTAAAGCTCTCTCCAATCAAGACTGAACTTGACAGTCAAGAGGAGAAGGTAAACACTTGCACCACACCACACTCATCACATAGTCTCACTAAATCTACACCACCAAAATCCACACATAGAAACACAAAAACATTCACGGAGGCTCTCAATAATAATCTGCTCAAGCAACAGAGACCTCCAAAGCAGAAATGCAAGCAACCTCCACCCCCCAACACAACCCAAATGACACATATCCCGCAGACTCAGTGTGCCACTCAACCGCAACCAATAAGGCAAAACAACGTACCCAACACACTAGTCATAGGCGACTCTATAGTCAGGCACACTGATGTCCCACTCACCAGGCTAAACAAGGAGAAGGTTATTGTCAGCTGCCTGTCGGGTGCCAGGTTCCGCCACATAACCCACGCACTCAGGTCACTCCACAACAAGTACAAATATGACTCTGTCATTGTCCATGTTGGTGTGAACGACCTGAGATGTACCTCCCTGGGCTACATGAAAAGAGATATGGAAGAGCTCTCCGATCTTGTAGCCCAGGCAGGTATGACCCTAGCCCTGAGTAGCATTCTGCCATCACCCAGAATGATGCCGCAGTACAAGGACAAAATGATTGACTTCAATAATTGGCTAAGCTTCTGGTGCCATTCTAAAGGGATCCAGTATCTGTCTGCCTGGGATGACATGGTCAACAGACCACGATGCTTTGCCAGAGATGGCCTGTACCTGTCACCCCTGGGATTCTGGATACTGGCTAAGGTTCTTGCCGCTCCTATAGTGCCTTTTTCAGGCAAGGTTCAAATGACAAATTCACCACCGTAACAGGAACAGGCAAGCAAAAACTGAGGGTGATGCTACTCAATGCTAGAAGTCTAAAATCTCAAAATGCACTCACTCGAGGCACTCCTTAAAATGGAGAACATTGATATCTGTGCAGTGACTGAGACATGGTTCAAGGCTCCAGAGAGCACCCCTGCACTATCAGGCTAGAACTCATACCACACTTTTCAGCCATGTAACCTGGACAGGAACACCAAAGGTGGAGGTGTGTCCATATTCATTAAGGATATCTACACCTCCAGGCTAGTTGCTCAGCATAATGCAGCCAAGGTTATCCAAGTGCAACTAACTCTGGGCAAAACTGCAGTCCAAATTGTAGCTTGCTACAGATCACCCATCATGCCCCACAATTCCCACTCTCTTTTCTTGATGTAGTGGAAAATATTAGGGTTCAACCAAACACCCTAATAATGGGCGATTTCAACTACCCCACCATTAACTGAGAAAACTACTCATGTACCAACTCCTTCACTCAACGCTTTCTGGAATTCATAAACTCCAATGCCCTGGATCAACTTATCCACACCCCCACCAGGGGCAACAATATCCTAGATCTAGTCATTACCAATATGAGTGACCGGTGTTCCACACCTGAAGTCAACGCCTCATTGGTCCGATCCGACCATAAGCTAATTACCCTAGATATCCACATCCTGCCTCCACCCCCCATTAAGGAAACTATGGTAAAATATTTCTCCAAAGCCAACTTCATGCTTCTTAAGACAGAAGTGGTGAACTTCATGACACCCATGCAGATGGACAATACAGTTACGACTACTGAATCCTACACAATTGCACTTTATAAGCACTTACATGAGTGCATGGATCGTGCTATCCCAAACAGAACCAAGACGCTATCCTCCAAAAAAGGAAGCCAATCTGGTGGTCCCCTGCCATAAACAAACTGTACAACAGAAGGAAGAAACTCTTGCAAAAGAGAGTAAAATCCCACAAGTGGAGGAGCTCCCTGGTCAGCCTCAGTAAGAAGCTGCGATCCCTGATAAAATCCTCCAAAGCTAGTTACGAAAACAAAATCATCACTGATTCTAAAGACAACCACAAAGCATTCTATAGCTATGTCAAGAATCTCAATGGCAACACTCAGATCTGCTCTGAGTTACAGCACAATGGCACTAAATATACAGACCCAACTGATATTGCCAACATCCTGGCAGATAGGTTCAGTGCTAACTTTACCCCCCTCTCACCCCCTAAAGAGCCCATCTCTATACTGGAAGAATGCAAAGTTCCTGTAATCACAGCTGCACAGGTAAAAAACACACTCTCCAAAGCCAAGAACACAGCATCCATGGGACCAGACAACATCCCAGGCTGCGTTCTACACGAACTAAAGAACGAACTGGCACCCCACCTAAGTACCATGTTCAATCATAGCCTCACCTCAGGCTTTGTGCCTGCTGAAAGGCGCACAGCAATGGTTATCCCACTCCACAAGGGGGGAGCCACCATGGACCCCGGGAACTACCGCCCCATTAACCTGACGAGTCTGGTCTGCAAGGCCATGGAACGTATCATCATGGAACTTATAAACAAAGACATTGGTAATCTCCAAAATCTGGATCCCACCCAGTTTGGGTTTGTAAAAGGCAGATCATGTCTCCTAAACCTGATAGACTTCTTTGAAGCAGTCACCAAAGCCGTAGACAAGGGTAAGGTGGTTCACACAGCCTATCTACATCTTGCCAAGGCTTTTGACACCATCTCCCACTCTGGAATTATAGATAAACTCACTAAACTAGGTATAAATCCCTATGTCACAAGATGGGTTGCCAACTGGCTCACTGACAGAACCCACACTGTGAAAGTAGCAGACTCCAAATCCGACTTCAGACTAGTGACAAGTGGAGTACCACAGGGTTCAGTCCTGGGTCCTCTCCTGTTTGGTATCTACTTCTCTGAAGTACAGGCTAACACAGAAGGTCTTTGGCTAACGAAGTTCACAGATGACTGCAAACTAGGAGCCATAATCGAAACTCCTAACGATGTGGACATCCTACAAAAGGGCCTCACTGAGACAGATGCCTGGTGTCAAAGCCATGGCCTCAAGCTCAATGCTAAAATGTGCATTGTCACCCCCTTTGATAAAAACTCTGTACCCATGAACTACAACATAGGCGGTAGTATACTTAACACCGAAAGTGTGATAACAGACCTTGGGACACAGGTGGACAGTAGTCTCTCCTTTGATAATCACATTGCCACAGTAGTCAGGAAATCCTTCTAAGTGGCACATCTCGTCACAAAAGGTTTCTCATCCAGAAAAAAAGAGGTCATTGTTCCCCTCTACTCATCACTCATTAGACCCATTATAGAGTACAACGCCCCTTTTGGTATGTACCTCACAAGACATCTACAACAACTGGAAAGGCCACAGAAATACCTCAAAAAGTGGATTACCGACCTCAAACAGATGCCCTACGTAGACGTCTCAAAAAACTCCAGCTTTACTCCGTCGCATATCGCCTACTCAGAGATGATCTCTGCCTAACATGCAAAGCTATGTCAAACTCAGAGCTGTTGGACATGCTCCACTTAAAGAAATCCCAACCCCTCCGAGCTACACGCTCTAGGGACCTAAACCTTGTCACCACAATAAACAGAACATGCTGGAGGATAGATTTCTGTCCCAGAGACTTCCCATACTCTGGAATAAACTACCTGTCTATATCAAACAAAGCTCCTCATTAGCACTCTTCAAGAAAAATCTTGATGATTGGATGGGAAATAGGAAATTCACCCTGGGGATCACCTCTGTGGCTGTGCTCGACAGTGGCACAGGAAAATAATTTTCTTGGGTGGCAAAAGCCAGGGTACCTTTTTGGCTGGGCTTGTATAGGCCCCAGGGCCGATAGCCTTACCTATGAACCTATTTAAAATTAAAAGCAAATTTTCACATGTGAGACTAACACATGATAGTTTGTCAGTATAAGTGTATGCACAATGCCTGCTTGCACATTATCTCCACTGCTCAATGTTTTTTAAACAACTTTAGGTTATTTGTATATTCACAAACTATTTCTGTTTTATGAATTTGGAACTTTGTATGTTTTTAATGAAGAATTTGCAATGTTTGTGAAAAAATGGTTTTGCAGGTGGTTGCTGCTTTAATATTGTGGGAAGCTTAATTATTAATGATATCATAGGATGTGATGTGTTTTTACTTAAACTGCTTTGGATGTCATTATGTTTATTCTGAAGAAGTCTTTTGGCTTTACAGCCGACAAAAGTGCTAAAATAAAGTGAATTTGTGGACACCTGTGCGCCGTTTTGCTCTATTACATGGTTCTTACAGTTTTGGTGTTTGCGTTTTCAATGATAAAATTGCGTTAAAAGATACAGGCTATACTGAAGTTAGTTTCATTGTGTAGAGGTTTGAGCTGTGCGGGTTTCCCAGGTTTTAGGAGCTGCCTGATGATTTACCAGAACTTTTGGGGAGTTTTATAATGTAGGTCCTGATACTTGGTAGCTTTTTTTTTTTTTTTTTTTTTTTTTTTAATCAGACGTAACTTTGACTTTTGTTATTAGATTATCTGCCCTATCCACTGCAACTATTCAGACAGATCATTATCAGACAGATCCAATCTGGCAGCCAAATCCCTCACCAAGCACTCAGACTTCTCTTTTCCCATCGCACAATTGTTTTCTGCATTTCCACGTATCTCATTTGTAATTTCAGTGATTAGGTCACCAGTCTAATACTAATATATGAGATTTTACTAGGTTTACTTTAAAAAAAAAAAAAAAACTTTGCTTCTTCCAGCTCCATTAACCAGGCAAGTAGGCCTAATTACTTTTACTGGCTTCCGTCCTTTCTTTACTTCAACTGTCTTTTACAGTAGGAAATATATACCTATACATATCAATAAGTATAGATAGATACTTTTTGTTTAGTTACTAGGCATGCAGTCCTGGTGACCATTAAGAAGCCTAGCCCAAATTGCCCAAAGTATTGTCAGGTTAAGGGACTTGCTGAAGGTCACACAGTAGGCAAATGGAGGAAAGATTCAATTGTTGTACCCTTGGCAAAGGAAGCAGCTCATTAACAGCTCAGGGCTTCGGTCCTCTGTACTAGTTGCCAGACTAGTTACAGTTCTTTTCCTGTATCCTTAGCTTATAAAGTATAATTTGTTTGTGTACTAGGGTTTTTCTTCATGAGGTTCTCTAGTGTTGTTTACTTTGGATTAGGGCTTCAAGAAGTGTGGCTGGGAAATTCTGCCACAGGATACCCACTAGTGCCGTATGGTGTGCCTAGACCCAGAACACTTACTGGCTGCCTCTGGCATCTGCAAGGGCTTTGGCCCTTGCTCCCTTCAAGATCATTGAAATAAACAGATTCTCAAAGGGCTACTACTTCCTTGGCTGCTGCTGAATCTGAAAAGGGTAAAGAAAAAGAAGGAGACAAAGACAAGAATAAGGACAAGGAGAGAGGGACAGGGGAGAGAGAGAGAAAGAAAAAGAAAAGAGGAAGATAAATTTTGAGGAGTATAGACATTCTCCTTCTCAAAAGGATCTTATTATCTGTATTGATCTGTCAGAGAAGCCTTTGGCACTGACAGCTATTGATAAAATCCTTGTCTGCCATGCTTGAACACTCTTGCAGTAAGACAATTATAATCCAAGACTGCTCCTCTAGATGAATGTCAAGCAGATTTTCCTGGAACTTCCTACATCATCACTAGCAGGATTGGATCTAGTGATACAACTGTGATGCATCGGACTCACTTCACAGTGAGTGCATTTAAATTGATGGACTCTCAGTGCTGAAGACTGTATGGTGAATCCTTGGCACTGTCTTTAACATTGACTGGTTCAATCCCTTTTTTAGTGTCATGGCCAATTGTGTTTGAGGTGGACAGCTCCACCCCTGGACACTGTTCAGTTTGCATCCTTTCCTTCTCACCATCCATTTCTGGAACAGGGCAGATCTGAAGGTACAAAGCAGTCTCTTCATCAGATGCCTTAGGAGCTTTCAAGTGCTTCAGACAAGTTCCTCCCTGGATTCATAATGGAAGTAAATGAGCAAGAGGAGGCACATTGACCCCCCCCAGTGGAGTCGCTTGCCTCTGACACTGGACTCAATTAAGGGAAGCGTCCCCATAGTTACAGCATGAGGATGCCAAGCTTGCAAAAAATTGGAATTGATTCAGCAGTAGGGTTCCTGGCTCACCGACTCTCCTTCCTCAGATGAGGAGATGGTTTTCAAGACATTCAGGTCTGCCACTTCTACTTCCTGGGTGGTTTCTCCTGGCAACTGTATAATGGATCCAGTGGTGAACAAGGCATAGTAGGAACTCAGTATGACTGAATCCATTCTCCAGAAATTTGATAAGATTCATTGTCCATATAAGGACATGCAGCACTGAAATAAGGCCCTCTGGTGGACTCCATTATTATAGCAGCTGCCACTAAGCATTAACTGTCAAATGACAGTCCAGTTGCTCATCCTCTTAACAAGGAATCTCGGATGCAATCAAATGGGGAAGTAAGCGTACACCTCAGTCTCATTCACCCAGAGAGCACTGAATTATTCTGCACATAACATCCTTCCAAAGAGACATTCTGTAACAGGCCCTGGACTCTTTGAGAAAGTGCCACATTTGAAACTCAGAAACAGATGAAGTCTCATATAGGGACCATGCTGGCCATAGTCAACCTCTCCATGATGCTGAATCACAAAGTAGCCAATGGAGTTGTCAGATCGGCAGAACATGTGTTACTACGAGGCGCCTTTCCTGGGTCAGACTCTGTAATTTTGTTGACAACTTCAAGGTATTCTTTGTCAGTGCCCCCTTTGTTATGTTCATCTTGTTTGATACTAAGGCTAAAGAAAAACTGCTGAAGAGAAAGCAAGAGGGTAAGACATTGTCTGCCTGGAGAGTATGTTTTTTTAAACACTTTTGTGAATACTGGTAGAGAAGGGTGAAGGCTGCCAGCCTAGTCAAATAGAATCTGATACATAATTCTATCATTTGTAAATATAAATGTAAAATACAGGCTTGTTTCTTAAATGAAAGAAAAAAAACTGTAAAATGTTGAACTTCAAGATTGTAGCAACATTGTCATCTGCTGTAAGGAAAACTATGGCAAGCATTTCAAATCTTTCTTTTGAAGTTAAAATTATTTCATATATATCCTTTGATCTGTAGAGCTCGGAGTCAGCCTGTCTGGGCTAGCACATTCTTTCTATTGTTTTAACTTAAGGAATAAGTACTACAGTGTACATGTGAAATGTCTTTTATTGTTGTAGCTTCCTGAGCAGGTGTTAGCTTGTTAAATAATGTAGCCTGTTGGCCTGGGAACCCCAGGCTAAGTGTCAAAATTATGTAATGTGTATACTGGGAAACCCAAGAGTCAAATATGATGTAATCTGGGAGGGCCCAGCAGAAATGTTTGTTAGTGATTTTAAAAACTATTGCTCAGAGAGAGACTGTAAGCATTTTGATTTTGGACATCCAACTCAGCACTGCTTATGCTCTATGTAAGTAAGTTACTTTAGAAGTATGTTTTCTTGTAGCAATAGCTAGGACTTAGAAAAGATTAGCCTAAGTGTTTTTCTGTTATGTGAGAACTGTACTACTGAATTATTTTAAGTTTCTGTGTGATCTCTGAACTCTTGACTAGCACTGTGGTATCGTAGTATTGTCTTGTGTTTTTAGTATTTATTATTAAATATTTTTAAACCCTTTTCAAGTGTGACTGGTTTGTGTAGAAATACGTTAGGCTCTAGAGTACATTGCATATTTATAGAGGTCAACAAAACCATACAGACCATCAATAAGAAGCTTGGGTCACTGTATAGAAACAAAACATTTCTAACCCACTGGCTAGAACTGCAATCGCCCAGTCACACCTACTCTCTACTCTACTATATGCCTCACCGGTACTCTGAAACCTCAACAAATCGGAATTAGGTAAGCTCTCCCATAGCTACAACCATATTGCCAGATTCACCACTTGCTCTACTTACAGAACCCACCACTGCCAGAACCTGAAACAACTAGAATGGGTAGAACTGCCCAGTCTAATTCAATTCGATCAACTCCAAATAGCACACAACATTTTGTACCACCCTGAGGATACCCCCTCACTCATAAATATCATTAAGCCCTATAGCAACTTGAGATCTCCGCGATCAGCCAACAAATTACTCGTCCAAATCCATAAAGCTAACAATGCTGCTGGTGAATCCCTGTTTGCCAACTTTGCAAAACTTGGAATTCGTTGCCAAACCATATAACCCTACAATACTCCATAGGTCTATTCAAAAACAACCTCAAACAGTATCTCAAAATGAACTGGCTCTGCCCGTGTATCAGTCTTGATTAAGTCAAATACTGAAAGGAGAATCTCTAAATATCAAACAGGTAACTATTTCACCAAGCTCTGCATGCTATCTAATGTCTCCTGCCTTTAATTGTGCCTGACCATGTGAATTGTGTATCCCTATTAGGGAACACCACACCTTTGTACATACTCACTTTGTTTTTAATTCTTTGTTGTAAATGTTATTTTTTACTTTTTTATATTTTATATTTTTTAAATGTTATCTTTGTAATTTGTCTAATTGGAGCTTTTCTCCCCGGGCCTCCACTGAAAATGGACATGTATCCAGTTGGACTATACCAGTAAACAAATGTAAAATAAATAATAAATAAAATAAAATAAAATATTGTATAAAGCCACTCTAATAAGCCTTAAGACTGTTTAGTCACACTTACTATTGGATAATAATATTGCACAGTAATAATTGGACACCCTTTTAAGGGCCTTTGGGTAGCTGATAATTATTAGCTGATGGTGGCAGGAAGTACTACCTTATAGTCTGGGTATAGGGGCACAGCTGGAGAATCTATGTCATCCTTTCCCAGGAATGTCTGTGAAGTTGTATAAATACTTATCTCAAAGTGTGTGTGTGTGCGTGTGTGTGTGCGTGTGTGTGTGTGTGTGTGTGTGTGTGTGTGTGTGTGTGTGTGTGTGTGTGTGTGTATGTGTGTCAGCTACTTGAGCAGGGACACAAAGCACTGGTTGGACAGAGAGAGTACTGGAGGTTAGCTTGCCAGCTAGGCTGAGATCTGGACCCTATAGCTGTGCCAGTGGGGAGTCTTACTGGTGACCTGGAGATCAAGGGAGCAACCAGCCCCAGACTGACTGTGATCTCTGTGTGCTCTTAAGGGAAATTGCACTTTACTGTTTGTTTTGTTATCCTTTCCTCATATATGAGACACCCTCTCTGGTGTGAGTGATGAGGATTGAGACTCCTTGATTGCTGGGCCAGGGCACGGGCGTCACAACCTTTATTGAATTATCACTTGTGACATAGGCAAACTTTCATGTATATAGAACTAATCAAACCATATTAACAAGTTCACATTTACAAACATTATAAATCACATGTATTGTTATGGATCATATAATCTAAGCAACATTACATACATTGTTCAATTCCTGCCTTCTCTTCAGCCTCATTCCAGGCAAAAATCCTAAATCTTCTGGATTTTGTTGTCTACTTGACAGCCATGTATATACCCTCTCATTGTTTCTTTGTGAATTGCATATCTAATCTCTCTTCCCAATTTTTTCTGATGTCTTTTGATTGATTCCTAGAGTTATCATGAAATATTTTATACGTCCTACTAATTATCCATTTTTTAACAGCAGCTTTTGTTCTAGAGTCAACTAAAAACTCAACCAGGGCTGGTCTTTTACTCAGGATTCCCCTATCCCTTTCTCTTTGTCTATATTCTGATATCAGTCTCTGATAAGGAAGGCAATCAGTAACCCATATTCCAAATGTTTTCTTGGTGTCTTTCCATTTGCCTTTGCTTTTCCAGTTTGTTCCCAATACCTTGGTTCCTTTGCCATCTTCCCTCGGTAAATTCCTGCCCCCCTTGTCTATTTTCTATACTCCTTATTGCAGTCATCCCTGTTGGCAGAATCTCCTTTCTCCATTCCTGCGTTGGCTTAGTTCTTAGTATACTTTCTGCTACTTTATGAATATAATATTTTGTATGACTGCTGTTATTCTCCTTTAAGATCTGCATCCAAATTTTAATTCTTCCTTTATTTCTTGAATTACACCCTTGCTTCATTATCATCCTTTTCCACTTTGAATTGTAGCTTTCTGTCTGTGTTACGTATAAGAGCCTTAACTGTGTAGCTCTAAATTATCCCTTCAAATCAGGTAATCCTAAAGCTCCTTGTTCTATTGGGAGGATCATAGGTTCATAGGTATGTACTAGGTTAATGGTCCTGGAGCCTTTTCAAGCCGAGCCCATAGAAGTGCCCTGGCATTGTACCACCTGATGTTAGTTCCCAGTGCCTCTATCAAGTAGAGCCACTGGAGTGATCCCCAGGGTGAACTTTCTATTTCCCATCCACTCATCAAGATTTCTTTTGAAGAGGGCCAGTGAGGTGCTCTGCTTGACATGTATGGGAAGTCTATTCCAGAGCATGGGCAGTCTCTGGGTTTTGAACCTGTCCCTCCAGCATGTTCTGTTGATTGTGGTAATAAGGTTGAGGTCTCTGGAGCGTGTGGTGTGGAGGGATTGGGATTTCTTTAGATGTAGCAGAGCTGGGTCAGACATGGCTTTGTAAGTCAAGCAGAGATTGCCTCTTAGTAGACGATATGAGATAGAGAATAGCTGAAGTTTTTTTAGTCTGTCTATGTACGACATGTGTTTAAGGCGTATGATCCTCTTCATGACATACTATTGTGGCCTTTCCAGCTGTTGCATGTGTCTAGTGAGGTACATGCGAAATGGGCCATTATACTCGATGGTTGGCCTAATGAGGGAAGAGTAGAGAGAGATGATGACCTCTTTCTTCCTGGATGCAAAACCCTTTGTAATGAGATGTGCCACATAGAAGGACTTTCTGATCACAGTGGCAATATGGTGGTCGAAGGAGAGGTTGCTGTCAACCTGTGTCCCTAGATCTCCTATAATTCCTTCAGTGTTCAGTGGGCTCCCATCAATGTGGTAATTAGTGGGAAATTAGTTTTTCCCAAAGGGGATGACGATGCATTTTTTGGCATTAATCTTAAGGCCATGGTTTCAACACCAGTCATTGGTCTGGGTGAGGCCTTTCTGTAGGATGTCTACATCACTTGGGGAGTTAATAATGGCTCCCAGTTTGCAGTCGTCTGCGAACTTGGTCAGCCAGAGTCCCTCCGTGTTGGCCTGGACTTCTGAGAAGTAGATGTTATGTAGTCCAATCTCGCCTACATTCTTACTCGCGGGTTCGGACCCGAATATCGGCTCCGACTCGGCCAACTTTTATTTACTAGCTCGAAGTCTTCCATTGGCTGGGCCAAGCAGGTATCCCATGCTGCACTGCTCCATAACCCCAGATCTCATTTGCCGCTCGTGTAGCTAGGATGTAGTCTCGCTTGGCTGTGGCTAAGTACCTTCTTTTTTTTTTCAATTTCTCTTGAGAAATTTGCTAGTTGTTCAACCACAAAAGCTATTTTAATAGCTATTCTTCTTGTTGCTTGTTTGCAGTGTTTTTTGTTTGTGTAGTTGGTATCCCTAACTGTTCCGGTGGGCTAGGCCTGTTTTACTAAGAGGACCTAGTCCTCCTTTCTGTGTAGTGTTCTGTTTCCTTTTTGTGGATAGTGTGTTGTGAGTTAGTAAAGAACCGTTTTACTTGGAGGTTCTTTGGTTGCCTTTGTGTAGTCTGATCAGTAGTTTTCCCGCCTTTGCTGTTTTTCCGGCTAGGTTGTTTTCAGTGGTCTGCTTGTGCAAGATGTCTAAGGATCAGAAGGAACATAAACCTTCCGGTTTTAAAAAATGTTCTAAGTGTAGTTACAAAATGTCCATTATGGATGGGCATTCCGTATGTGTTTACTACCTAGGAGCAATTCATTTGCAAGAGACTTGCAGCTTCTGTCATGCCTTCAGTCCGAAGGTGCTCCAGCAGAGGAAAAATAAACTAATATTGAAGGGACTCCTAAAACCTTCATTTGAGGAGTCTTTAGACTCGACTCCTAGTTCTCAGTCCAAGTCTAAAGCTTCGAAGGCGAAGAAGAGATCTCCGTCTCCGTCTGTCTCCTCGGAGCCCCCGGAGAAAATCTCTAAACTTGAGTCTACATCCTCGGCTCCTCTGTCCTCGGGGCCACAGGAGGTATCTGTAGTACTGGAATCAGCGTTGGCTTCTATTTTCCTGGAACCCATTCGGAGCCAGTCGCCCAGTGTTAGGCATGGTTCTCCTGAGAGGAGATCCCAGTCTTCCTCCCTGTCCTCCAAATCCTCCAGGCTTTCTGATTTGGATGTCGATAGGGTGGTACAGAGGCTCCTGCAGTCGCCGGTGTTGGCAAAATTATTCTCGGCTCCGACCCATTCGGCTCCGGAGCCCATCCCGATGCTTGTGTCGATGGTTCCTCCTCTGAGCACTTCCTTGTCTTCAGAGCCAGAGTGCTCCTCTCCGAGTGATGTTCCTGCGCCGGCTCCGATACCCCTCAAGGGTTTATCGGTGCTGACGTTGGCTCTGACCCTGTCGGCTCCTTCCACAGGTTTCGGCACTCAGGTTTCCTCAGTCGGGCCCGAGGGGGATACTTCGGGACACCTGTCGGTTCTGAGCCTCGCTCTTGGCGCATCGGCTCGTGGGACCCTGACCCCGGTCATGGCCTCGGAGGCCGGTTGGTCCTCGGATTCGGGGGGACCCGCCTTCGAGGCCATGTGGAGCGCAGTGGCCAGATCATCAGTTACATCACCTGGATCGGTCATTCCGTCCTCTTCCACTCCGGCTAGAGCCTCTGACGTCCCCCCATGTGTGGTCCCCAACTTTCTGAGGGCCCCTCAGAGTCTGTGCCTGAGGAGCCCCCTAGAAAGAATTTGTGCAAGAGGAAGCACATAGACTCCCAGGATGAGTCTCTCACTTCTGATGCCGACCTCGAGGAGTCGGAGGGGTCCCCCAAGTCATCCTCTGATGACATCTCTTTCTCTGACCTCCTGGAGATATTGAGACAGAGAGGCGACTGGCCATCCAAACCCCTCTCTGAGGAGGAGTCAGTATTCCTCAAGGCCTTTGGTGCTCAACCCTCCACCTCCTGGGTGTCTCCACCCTTCGACGAGCTCTTGGATTTAATTTGTCAAAAGGTGTGGGAGAATTCTGATTCAGTGGAACCTGTACCCAGAAGGCCCAGTAAGTTTCTTTCTGCCCCCCCGGGGAAAGAGTTTCTGTCCAAAGGGGTTTCTGTAGATGTCATGGTGGTGGCGGCGGCCACACAGCAGGAAGTAGCCGAGTCTTCTTCCTCCATCCATCCTCCTAACAAGGAGTCTAGGAGCATGGACCGGTATGGGAAGCGTACCCTCTCATCAGCGACCTTCACCCTACGGTCACTGAACTACCTCTGTCATTTTATTCAGCTCCAGAGAGATCACTTCAAGGAGTTAGGAGATAATCTAGCAGGTAACGTACCTGAGGCGTTAGCACACACGGTTAACGCCCAGGTGTCTACCCTCAATTCTATTGTCAACTCATCCATGAGGCTCATATCGTATGCAGCCGAAGGGGCGAGTAGGGCAGCCAGTTCGGGAGTAGCCCTCAGGAGGCAAGCTTGGATGCGCCTGTGTCATTTCGTGGAGGCCTTCAAGTCTTCCTTTACTGACGCTCCCTTTGATGGGTCCTCGCTCTTTGGGACCAAAGTGAAAGACACCCTCACCAGATGCGAGCAAGAGGGAAAGACCCTGTCTGCCGTAGGGGTCCGTTTTTCCATCCCCTCGAGGCCTTACCCCAAGGCTCAGAGGGGAGGGAATATGTGGTTCAAGAAATCGCAGAAGTTTTTCCCGGCCGCACAAGGTGAGTCCCCCTCCAGAGGCAGAGGAGGGGGAAGTTATTCTGGAAGATGCTGCCCTAGAGGCAGAGGAGGCCTCCGCAACTCGAGAGACCGTGATTCCTTTCGTGGATCTTCCTACCATCATTCCTGATGTGTTGCCCGACTGTGCTATTCCGGAGCCAGTCAGGGGCCGCATATCGTTGTACCTGGAAGCCTGGGAAAGCATCGGATCGATGGGTATTACGAATAGTTTCCGGAGGTTATGCCATCCCTTTTTCGTCAGACCCCCCTCCAGTCAGGAAAATCCGGACGTTCCACCCAGTCAAAGGGATTACGCAGCATTAGAGGTTTCAAAGCTGCTAAAGAAGGGAGTCATCCAACCTGTCCCCTCAGACCAAATCGGATTAGAGACTCTTTTTGGTGCCGAAAAGAACAGGGGACCTGAGACCCATTCTAGATCTCAGCAGATTAAACCACTACGTTCTGAAGTCCAAGTTCCGAATGGTCACCCTTCAGTCCATTTTTCTGTTGATGGAAAAAGAAGTATGGATGTGCTCCATCGACCTCAAGGATGCTTACTATCATATCAAAATGGACAGGGCATCCAGGAGTCACCTACGCTTCTGACTGGGAGCCAGTCATTTTCAGTTTTGTGCCCTGCCCTTTGGTCTCACCACAGCCCCCAGGGTGTTCACCAAGTGTTTGGCGGTGGTGACAGCTCACCTGAGACGTCAAGGATTCCAAGTGTTTCTGTACCTGGACGACTGGCTCCTCACCGCCCCCACCTGGCATCTACTTATCCGAGCCAGGGACGCTACCATTACCCTCTGTCAACGATTAGGAATAACATTGAACTGGGAAAAATCTGCCGTGCTGCCCTCACAGCGTGTCACGTTTATAGGTGCAGAGCTAGACACCGTTCAAATGCGGGCCTTCTTGCCGCATGACAGGATCAGAATATTACAGAATCAGGTTCACACTTTATTACCCCTCAGGAAAGTACAGGCGAGATGGATTCTTCAGCTTCTGGGCACCATGGCAGCTACCATTATGTTAGTGCCTCTAGCGAGATTACACATGAGGCTTCTTCAATGGCTTCTGTTTGCCCAATGGTCTCTCCAAAAACTCCCCCTTTCCCACCAGATCCTACTCACAGACTGATGCAAACAGGATCTCGGTTGGAGGCTGTGCTCCACCAATCTGGACGAGGGGAAACTGTTTGTTCCTCTGTCACCTGTCGCCACGGTAACCACGGACACCTCCCAGATGGGGTGGGGGGGGCATTATCTTGGCAGGACGGTCAAAGGCACGTGGCAAGATCACGAGGTACATCTACACATCAATGTCTTAGAGATGAGAGCGGTGTTACTGGCATTGTGGGCACTTCAGAGTTCTCTTCCTCTGGGGACGATTGCAATACACTCGGACAACATGTCCGTTGTGTGGTATCTAAACAAACAAGGAGGAACCAGACCTTACCCCCTGTGCAGAGAGGCCATGCGAGTGTGGCAGTGGGCAGTGTCTTCCCAATGGTTTCTAGTGGCAATGCACATTCCGTGGAAGGCCAGTGTGATAGCAGACAGGCTGAGCAGAGCTATTCTGATGCCTTACGAGTGGTCCTTGAACCGTCTGGTTGCGGAACAGATTTTCAGCAGGTGGGGTCAGCCTTGCTGTGATCTTTTTGCCAATCTCCTCAATGCCAAATGCAGCGACTACTTCACCCTGATCCCCCCACAGGGGGAGTCACCCAGGGACGCTCTAGTCCACGATTGGCCCTCCGGTCTGCTCTATGCTTTCCGTCCGTTTCCTCTGTTACCAAGAGTGATTCAGAAAGCCATATCCTTGGGAAGCAAGATGATTCTAATTGTCCCACACTGGCCTCGCCAGGTCTGGTTCTCCTTTCTCCATCCATTCGCTGTGGACAGTCCTTGGATTCTGGACCCAGTACCAGACCTACTGACACACATGTCAGGACAGTTCCATCCCTCCCTGTGGACCCTCAGGTTGACAGCCTGGCTACTCCACTTCCGTCGTTAGTCAGACTTCATCATTTTTCACCTGAGGTGGTGCACATTTTATCCTCTTCTCATAAGTCTTCGACTAGGAAGGTTTATTCCAGCAAATGGAAGAGATTCTCTATTTGGGCTCATGCCCAAGGAATTGACCCTTACACAGCCCCAATTGCTGCTGTTTTGGATTTCTTGTCCATGCTCTTTCAGCAGGGCTCTGCGCCCGCTACCATTAAAGTCCAGCTGGTGGCTATTTCAAACTTTCATACCTCCTATGAGTCTTCCCTTATGGCCCATAAACTCTGTAAGGACTTTCTAAAGGGCACCTTATTACTCCGGCCTCCTGTGTCAGAACCTATCATGCCCTGGGATCTAAACTTTGTTTTGCAAGCCCTTACTTCCCCACCTTTCGAGCCTGCTGCCACCTGTGAGTTAAAGTTTTTGTCCTGGAAGACAGCTTTCCTAATAGCCATCACATCAGCCAGATGGGTGTCAGAGATTCAAGCTCTCTCCATCAAACCCCCATATTTAATTTTTCATAAGGACAGAGTTAAAAAATCTACCGTTTCCCGTCAAGGCTCACTCTACTAGGGCTGTTTCTGCGTCTATGGCATACTATGCCAGACTATCTTTGGATGATATTTGTGCTGCAGCCATGTGGGCTTCCCTGCACACCTTTATTACTCATTACAAACTGGACGTGGCTTCTAGGGGCTGGGCTTCCTTTGGTTTCACAGTCCTCGGGACTATCTTCCTTTGAGCCTCCCAGGATAGAGGTGCTGGGGATGCTGTCCCGTGAGTAAGAATGTAGGCGAGATTGGACTACATAACATCAAGAAGTTATGTACTCACCATAACGTTCGATGTAGGTAGTCCATCTCGTCTCACATTCTTACGTACCCTCCCACCTGCCCCCTTCCTGGAGGATCTGGAGGTTGGGATTGGTGCTAGAGTACCCTTCAATGATAGTTTGTTTTTCTTATTCCCCTTGATAGTGTTCTACCTTATTGGATTGTTGTTATGTATGACGTGTGATTGTTGGATTCGCAGCAAACTAGATCTGGGGTTATGGAGCAGTGCAGCATGGGATACCTGCTTGGCCCAGCCAATGGGAGACTTCGAGCTAGTAAATAAAAGTTGGCCGAGTCGGAGCCGATATTCGGCTCCGAACCAGCGAGTAAGAATGTGAGGCGAGATGGACTACATACATCGAACGTTATGGTGAGTACATAACTTCTTGATTCCAAACAACAGAGTACCCAGGCCCGATCCCTGTGGGACTCCACTCATAACTGGTCAGCAGTCTGATTTGGAGTCCACTACTTTCACACTGTGGGTTCTATCTGTGAGCCAGTTTGCAACCCACCTAGTGATATAGGGGTTCGGTGAGTTTATCAATAATTCCTGAGTGGGGAATGGTATCAAAGGCCTTGGCCAGATCAAGGTAGGCTGTATGAACTGCCTTGCCATCATCCACAGCTCTGGTGACTGACTCAGATAAGTCAGCCAGGTTGAACAGGCATGATCTACCTTTCACAAAACCAAATTGCATGGGATCTAGAGTGTGGAGATTCCCTATATCTTTGCTAATTAGGTCTATGATGATGCGCTCCATAGCCTTACATATCAGACTTGTCAGGCTAATGGGCCGATAATTCCCAGCGTCTGTAGTTGCTCTCCCATTATGGAGAGGGATGACTGTAGCACTGCGCCATTCAGTAGGGACAAAGCCTGAGGTGAGGCTGTGATTGAACAGGGCACACAGATGTGGTGCCAGTTCACTTTGTAGTTCATGTAGAACACATCCAGGGATATTGTCGGGTTCCATTGAAGCTGTATTCTTGGCCTTGGACAATGCAGCTTTAACCTGTGCTGCAGTAATGCTGGGTGCCTGGCATTCCTCCGGTATTGTGATTGGTCCTTTGGGGGGGGTAAAACTGGCACCGAATCTGTCAGCCAGTATGTTGGCAATATCTGTTGGCTCAGTATAGGAGGTACCATTATGCAGTAACTTAGAGCAAACCTGGGTATTGCCATGGAGATTTTTGATATAACTATAGAAAGCTTTGTGGTTGTATCTAGCATCTGCCGCAATTCTGCCTTCATAGTTGGCTTTAGAGGTTTTGATGAGGGAATCTCAAGTTTTTGTTGAGGCTAATAAGGGAGTTTTTCCAGTCTTGGGACTTCACCTTTTTCTGCAACAGTTTCTTCCTTCTGTTGTAGAGTTTATTAATGACAGGGGACCACCAGATTGGCTTCCTTTTTTTGGAGGAGAGCATCTTGGTTCTGTTGGGTATGGCTAGTTCCATGTATTTATTTATGTATTCGTACAGTGCATTGGTGTATGATTTGACAGTCATGCATCTCTTTTCCATTGACATGGATGCCATGAAGTTAGCCACCTCTGTTTTTAGGAACCCAAAGTCAGCTTTGGAGAATTTTTTTATGGTGTTTACATTTGCGGGGGGTGTGGGTGAGATGTGGATTTCCATGGTGATTAGTTTGTGGTCAGATCTAACCAGGGAGGAATTGACTATTGGTGTAGAGCAGTGGTTGCCCATGTTAGTAATAACCAGCTGAAGGATGTTGCTTCCTCTAGTGGTGGTGGTAAGAATGAGCTGGTCCACGGCATTGGAATTGATGAATCCCAGGAAGCGTTCGCCCAGTATATTGGTGCCTGAGTAGTTTTCCCACTTGATGGAGGGGTAGTTGAAGTCACCTAGTGTGAGAGTGTTGGGTTGGACCCTAATAGTTTCCAGGGTGTTTAGGAATGTGGAGTGAGAGTCTTGGGACATGGTTGGGGACCTATAGCAGGCTACGACCTGAATCGCCATCTTACCCAATGTTAGTTGTACCTGAAGTATCTCAGATGTGTTATGCTAGGCTACTAGCCTGGAGGTGTGCATATCCTTTATGAATATGGAGACACCACCACCTTTGGAGCTTCGGTCCATGTTCTGGGGCTGAAAGTTGTGGAACGAGTTATAGCCTGGTAGTGCAAGGGTGCTTTCTGCTGATTTAAACTAGGTCTCTGTTACAGCACAAATGTCGATGTTCTCCCTTTTGAGGAGTGCTTCGAGCACTCAACTTATCCCACTTACATCTTACCCCCTTCCCTTCCCAAATAAAATCCTTCAGCTCTTTATTAATTACTATCCACAGCTTCTCTTCTGTTCTGGTTGATAAAAATATTCCTGACCTGTGTATAAAACTAAAGGGACTAAAAACATTTTCACTGCTTGTATCTTGCTATCCATATCCACAGACAGAAGTGTAGATGGCTCAAATAGCTCCCTGTGCTGGTACCATGAACCAGCACCCAGTTCCTCAGCCTTCCTCAGCCTTCAAGTCTTCATTCATCATTGCTCCCTTTGACAGCACATCTTTGTTTGACCCCAAAGTAAAAGCTACATTATCCAGGTGTGAAAAGGATGGAAAGACCCTATCTGTCATGGGTGTATGTTTTCTGACCCCTCAAAGATCCTTTCCTAGGAATAAAAGAGGTGGTTGAAAGATGTGGTTCAAGAAATCCCGGGGTTCTTTCCAGGACACTTGTGGAGGACGTTTCCCTAGGGGTAGTGGAGGGAACTCCAACAGAGCAGGCCCACAAAACCAGGGGTGCAGAGATTCTTTCTTTGATAGACCTACCAGCGCTCCTGAAAGAAGACCCAATTGTCCACCTCTGGAGGCAATCGGGGGTTATTTGTCCCTGCACCAGAGAGCCTGCTTAGACTTAACAAAAAATACTTGGATGCAGAAGATTTTTTCCAGACATTATATCATACCATTTTCCCTTCCTCTTCCAATCTCAAGAAAAATCCCCAATGTTCCACCCAGTCAGAAGGAACAAACAGCAATTCAAATACAAAAGCTGCTAGAAAAAAAGTCATCAGGAGGTCCCACCAGACCAGATAGAATCCATAACTTACTCAAGGTTCTTTTTAGTGGCAAAGAAAACAGGGGAATTTAGACCAAGTTTGGATCTCTTCAACTTAAACAAATCAGTGCGACACACCAAGTTTCGGACAGACTATCCAGAAGGCATTTACACTTCCCATTGGGAGCCAGTCCCTAACAGTTCAGAGCTCTGCCATTTGGTCTCACAACAGCCACCCCCCAGGGTGTTCACCAAATGCATGGCAGTAGTAGCAGCTCACTTGGGACTGCAAGGATTCTGTATGTTTTCATATCTAGACAACTGTCTCATTACTACCCCAAACAGGCATCAATTAGTAAGGGCAAGATATCAGGTTCTCCAGATGTGTTCTCATCTGGGGACAACCATAAACTATGAAAAGTCTCTATTGGAACAACTCAGAATTTGGAATTTATAGGAGCAATATTCAACAAAAAGTCAATGCTAGCTTCACTGCCTCCTTCAAGGGTTCATACTATAAGATTACAGGTCAGGAAAATAATCTGCAGTACCAAGATTTCAGCCTGCTTGGTCCTTCAAGCTCTAGGATCAATATCAGTGGCAATAACACTAGTATCTTTGGCCACATGAGGATTCTACAGTGGATGTTAGCAGCACAATGGTCAGTACTTTACCAACCAATGTCAACTCCGATATGAATCACTCAGATATGCAAGTGAGATCTCAAGTGGTGGATTCAGTCAGATCAGGTTCTACAAGGCTGTCCATTCATTCCCCTTAATCTCAAGGCCATAGTGACCATGGATGCTTCCCAGTTGAGGTGGGGGGCATTTTCTGGGGAAAACAATCCAAAGCACTTGGTCCCTAGAAGAGACCAACTTGCATATCAGTTTCCTAGAGATGAGAGCAGTGTTTTTGGTATTGGGGGCCCTTCAGGATGCTCTTCCTTTGGGGATGATGGCAAATCAAATGCACAATATGTCAGTAGTTTGGTACAACAACAAACAAGGAGGGACCAGATCTAACCCCTTGTGTTGAGAAGTGCTCAGTGTGGCAATGGGCGATCTCATCTAACCATTTTCTCATAGCAATGCACATTCCAGGAAAGTCCATTGTGATGGCAGACAAGCTGAGCAGGTGCATTCTTCTACCTCACGAGTGGTCTTGCAACAAGAATGTGACAGAAATTATTTTTTGTCAGTGGGGCCAGCCTTGCTGCAATCTTTTTGCTTCTTCCATAAACAACAAATGCAGCAGTTACTTTTCCCAAATCCCCCCACAGGGGGAGTCAAGGAAGGATGCTCTACTTCACAATTGACTCTCTGGGGTATACTTGACACTTATCCACCAATCCCACTAATTTGAAAATTCCTACAGAAAGCTGCCATGTTGAAGAGCAAAGTCATCCTCATTGCACCTTATTGGCCTTGACAGATCTGGTTTCCCTTTCTTTGGCCTCACTTACTTCACCAATTTGGATTCTGGATCTGACTCTGGACCTCCTGTCTCACATGACAGGCATGATCCACCCAGACATACCAAATCTCAGGCTGACTGCCTGGCTTCTCCAATGCCATTAATAGCCAGACAACCTATGCTCACTTCAGCTGTCTGACATACACTTTTATCTTCCCATAAACCTTCAACACATAAACTCTATTCCATTAAATGGAAAAGGTTTGTGTACTGGGCACATCAAAATCATGCTGAACCTTTTTTTTTCAGCTGCAATAGATAACATCCTTGAATTTTTGGCACAATTTTTTAAAGAAGGAACTAGTTCCTAAACCATTAAATTTCCGTTAGCAACAATATCAAATTTTCAAATTGGATTTGAGAGTTCCTCTGTCACCTGTCATAAGCTGTGCATAGCTTTTTTGTGAGCTGCTCTTCTTTGAAAGCCTCCTGTTAAAGACCCTACTCCCCCATGGGACCTGAATTTGGTACTGCAGGCACTTATCCATTTCCCTTTTGAACCAGCAGCTAAGTGTGCCCTTAAATATCTTTCTTGGAAAACAATATTTTAGTAGCCATTACTTCTACTAGATGAATTTTAGAGATTCAGTCCTTGTCTTCAAACCTCCATACTTGATCTTTCACATAGACAGAGTTACATTACAAACCAATGCATCCTTTCTTCCTAAAGTGATGTCAGAATATAATATCAACCAGTCTATTAATTTGCCAGTTTTCTTCCTTAAATTTGATAACAAAGGTGAATATATGCTACATTTATTGGATGTTCACAGACATGGATACATGCACCAATAAGTGTGACGTCAGCTGTGTTTTTTGTCAACACATATAGGAGGGAGACATTTTTTCTGCCCTTATTTAAAGAAACTGATTAAAACCAACACAGGAGGTAATTGTAATACAATGAATGTGGTTTACAGGGCAAGCTTCAATGACGGTGAAGCATCTTATGTGAGGAAAATGCTCAACAGACTTAAAAGAAAGATCTCTGACCATCTTTCTGAAATTAGAGCAAAGTGGAGGAATAATGGACTGACTCTGCACCTACAGCTTCACAAAAGACACAGTGACTTTAAATTTCAAATTATTGGTCGTGTAGACCTTTTGGAACTGGAAGGAGACATCCCTAATCTTTTAGAAAAATGTGAACTACTGTGGCAGCTGAAACTGAACTTTTTCAGAAAACCGGGGCTTAACTATTATTGTTCTATAAAAAGCATACTAGAACTCAGAAAACTGCACCACTGTTTAAAAGACTATTAAAAGTCTGATATGGGACTGATTAATGCTGACGTCATACACTAATATTATACATGCTAACAAATATCAAACAGTGTAAATATTTGACAATGAAAATAACTGACATTGGTACAGTTTTCTGATACTTTTACTCATTTAAACTAAGTGCTTTCTTAATTAGATGCCACACCTGAACAGATCCCCAGGTCCCTAATGCTTTATTTTTAACATTTTTCACTATATTTCCACCTTAGCAATTATAGCTATGGTTTTCAGCCTACTTAGTCTTCACTTGTAGATTTATACATGTTCATTAATGTTATATGTTTTCTACACACAAACTTGATGAAGTATTTATTTGGTACGGGAGCGATCTTTGTTAAAAGTGTTTCAGTTTATATTTTACTAATATTTATTCTTATAGATGTCTAGTGGTAGATCATTTTGTTAGTGAGCTGGTTTCTTAATTAATAAAGTTTGGATTATTTATTTATTATTTATTTATTTGCAGTTGGTTTACCAGGATAGTCCATTGGGCCAATAAGAACCCATTTTCAATGGAGTCCTGGGGAGAAAAGCTCCAAAACAAAGGTTACAAAAAGATTACAGCAGTTTACAATTTCAATCATTTGTAGGTTAAAGACAAAGCTTTAAAACATCGGTAACAAAAAAGATTACAGCAGTTTACAATTGTGGTAATTTGTGGGTTCAAGACAGAACAAAGATTAAACATTTACAAAGGATTTTTTTTTTCATTTTGTAGAAAAACTAAGATTTAAGCAGGTATAATAAAAATGTTAAGGTTACATTTTGTAGAAAAACAAAGCATTGCTGCAGTAAATATGTAGTTTCTTGAGTGAAATAGTAGAATAAAAGAATTATAAGATGTCATTACAGTTGGCTTATTATTTGGTGTCTGGTAATATATGGTAAAGCTGCCCATAGGAAGTGAAGAATAGGCTAGGAGGGGTGGGAGCAGGAGCATTCCCATGAGGATGTTAGATGTGAGTGCAGTGATTTTTTAAAAGCAGGGAGGTTGGTGGTGATACGGATGGAGGGAGGAAGGGAGTTCCATAGGCATGCCAGGGAAAAGGACAGGAGGTTTTATCCTGGATAGTGACGGGGTTTGTACAGTTCTATTACGTTTTGGTTATTAGATCTTAGGAGTCTTTGTGGCAGGTGCATTTTAAAGGTAGAGCTGAGAGAGGGACAGAGGGAGGGATGAAAAATTAGTTTATGAGCAAAAGTAAGCTGAGTATAGGAGAGATGGTTGGGAAGCTCTAGCCAGTTAAGTTTGTGGAGAGATACACAGTGATGGGTAGATGATTTGTGGCTAGTTGCAAATTTGGCAATTTTATTATAACAAGAGGACAGTTTTGTTTTGAGAGAGGATTGTAGGTTTGTTAGCAGAGGGGCACCATAAAGGAGGGAAGGGATGAGAAATGTAGTAGCAAGAGTGAGCTTAGTAGATGTAGTGAGGAATCGATTGTGTCGGTAGAGCATGCCATGTTTTTGGTGTTTTTTTTTTATGTTTAGTTGTAGGTGGTTATTGAATTTAAGCTGGTCGTCAATCTGGACTCCTAGTAGTTTGGTTTCAGATACCAGTTCAAGAGGTGTGTTATTCTGGCTAGTGATGGAAAATAGTTTTCTATCAATAGTGTTGGTTTTTGAGGGGGTAAATACCATAAGTTTGGTTTTTGATGCATTGAGTGCTAGATGATTGTCCATCATCCACTGTTCTGTGGTAGAGAAGGCATCTTGAGTCAGTTTTAAGAGAGCAGGGATGGATGTGGCTGAACAGATAATTGTGGAATCATCTGCATATTGAATAAGTTTAGCATGAGGAATTGAGTGGAAGAAATCATTTATGAATATATTGAAAAGGAGAGGACCCAAAATGGAACCTTGGGGGACACCAGTGGGTGTGTTAAGGAAAGAGGAGATGGCTTTTTTCCACTTGACAGCTTGTTGCCTGTTGGAGAGATAGCTGGTGAACCAATTGAGAGAGGAATGGGATAGGTTTAGGTTAGATAGTTTAGTTAGGAGAAGGTTGTAAGAGATAGTATCAAAGGCCTTAGAGAGGTCAAGAAAGAGCATAGATACAGTAGAGCCAGAATCTCTGGCTTTATTTACAGTTTCCAGGAAGGAAAGGAGGGCAGTCATGGTGCTGTGGCCGGGTCTGAATCCGTGTTGTGTGGGAGTTAGTAAGTTATTATCTAAGAGATAGGGAAGGAGTTGGAGATGTATACATTTCTCTAGAAGTTTTGATATAGGAGAGAGGATGGCAATGGGATGAAAGTTAGTAATATTGTTATTATTGCCTCCTTTGTGCAGGGGAATGATGAATGCCCTTTTCCAGAGTTTGGGTACAAGCTCTTCTTGGATAGAACGATTGATTAGGATGCTGATGGGGAAGGCAATGGCTTTGACAGCTATATTGAGGAAGGATGAGGGAATGTTATCGGGGGCATTGATGCATGGTTTTAGCTTTTGCAGGAGTTTTCTTATGGTAGAAGTAGGAGTGGGTTTTAGGGAGAATGGTGGGAGTTGAGAGATTGGAGATGAAGGGGATGACAAGAGGGGGGATGCAGAAGTAAGGGGTGAGGTGTTATTAGAGAAGGATGAGGTTAGTTTGGAAATAGTCTATGAAAAAAGAGTTGAATTGGGTAGCCAGATCTATATCTAGTGCATTTGGGTCTGGGCTTGGGTTTTCTGCTGAGCCAGGTTTTAGGAGGGTAGTGATGCCTTTCCAGAATTTTTGAGGATTGGTTTTGTGGTTGTTTTGGAGTAAGGAGAAGTAATTCTGTCGATCTGCTGTGATAAGTTTTTTAATGGTATTGCGGAGTGTTTTGAATTCATTAAGGGTGGTTGGAGTTTTGCTTCTTTGGTACTGTGCCCAGGTTTTGTCTCTAAGTCGCATGGCAGTTAGTGTGTTTTTTGTTAGCCAGGGGGTGGTGTTGTTTCGTATTCTTTTGGTTTTTATGGGGCCAAAACTATCCAGTAGTTAAAGGAAAGTTGTATTGAAGTGTGCAACAGCATTGTCCAGGGGTAGGGTTTTTAGGGGGTTCCAATTTATTGATTTTAGGGAGTCTGAGAAGGTTATTGGGTTGAAGTTTTTAAGGTTCCGAGTGCTGATGTAATTATGAGTTACATGTAATGGAGATGGAAGTCGTCTAGTGAAAATGGGAAGGTGGTCACTGAGGGAGTCAGGAAGAGTTCCACTATCAGTGTAGTAGTGGGGGTGAGAGACTAATATCCAGTCTAGGGTACTGCCACTGGAGAAGTCTTTAGAGGGCCTGGTAGTGAGGTTGATTAGCTGAGAGTACTTATATAGGTTGATGTTTAGGGGTGTGTAGGAGAATTAATGGAAGACCAATTGATATTTGTGTCTCCCATGAGAATAGTTTCATTACTGATATTGGTAGAAAGCCAGGATAGGATATCCTCAGGTACAGAGGTATTATCTCCAGGGGGGATGTAAAGTGAGGCTATGCAAATTTGTTTGTGTTTATTTAATTGAAATAGAGCTAGTACTAATTCTGCATTGGAGAAGTGAGGAATGGGTTTGTTGTAGGGAGTAATGGAAAGGGTGGATGAGTACAGTAGAGCTACCCCACCACCCTTCTTGTGGGCCCTGTCTTTTCTGACGATAGAGTAGTTTGGTGGCACTATTTCAATATCTTTTATATGAGGTGTTAACCAGGTTTTAGAAATAGCTAAGATGTCGGGTTTGTTGTTGAGAAGCCAGGCATGGAGATTGGGGATTTTGTTAACTATGCTTTGGGCATTTAGAGAAGCAAATAGGATGGATTTAGATGTAGGGGAAGTGGTGTTTGGGCCTGGGTTAGGGTGTATATCTCCAGATAGAAGTATGGTTGTTAGGTGTTGGATTATGCTGATGAGATGTTTGGATTGCCTTGTTTGTATATTGTATATTTTCAGGTTTGAGTAGATATTGAAGGTTAAAGAGGGGTTAGAGAGTTTATAAGTAGAGGTTAGTTTGTAGTGAAAAAATAGATGGGTATTAATGGGATATAGTCCAGAGGAGATTGAGACAAATAAGTGTAAGTGAGTTGAAGGGAGTGAGCTGGTTGTGTGAAGTAATGGTGTGTGATTTGTGGTGTTGGGCTGGGAAAGGTAGTGGATATAAGTAAGGCTCAGAAGTAGTAATAGTTGGATTGAGAATGACAGAAGTTTTGTAAGCATGTTGAGGCTTAGCTAAAGTAGAATATGTAGTGTTGGGAGACGGGATTAGAAATATATATTGTGTTGTTAAATATGAAGGGAGGTGTGAGGAGGTGAATTATAGGGGTGTAGAAGATGGTGATGAAAGAGGAGAGGTATTATAGATAAAGAGGAAGTAGGAGTGGTAGGGAAAGGGGAGGGGTGTAATAGGTAGGGAGGAAGTAGGAGTGGTTAGGTGAGTATAAGTGTAGATGCACTGGGGTGGGTGAGATTTGGGGGTAGGGTAGGGGAGCTGAGTGAGCCCGCAGGGCGAATGGAGCGGGTTGGATTGGAACAATCCAAGATAGAGGATCAGAGAAAAAAGTATCAGCAACAGGAATCAATAAAGAAGGTAGGTGGGTAGGTATTGTATGCTATATGGGAACACAGAAATGAGGTTAACAAGGTGAGAAAGAGAGAGATTTTGAGATATAGCAAGGAGAGAGTGGATGTAAAAAAAAGGTAGGGAGTATGTATATTTGTTAAAAGAAATGGAAAGTATAGCCAGCGTTGGGTGCAGAAGCCACTAAAGAACATGTTTCTTTCTAGGTATGTAGTGATAGGGTGCTGCCACCTAGTGGTAGTAGAAAGTGATAATAAAGGATAAAGGTAAGAAGCGCTATAAAGGCCTTAGGTGGAACTAAGTGGTTAAAAGGGTATAGTGATAGGAGGGGGGGGGCTGTAGTGAATGGTCTGTGGTAGGCTGCTTTAAGGAACGCACTCTCAGTAGGGCATACAAGCACAAAATGGGTAATAATAGTAGCTAAACAATGAGTACAGAGGTAATTTCTTTGGCTACATACATTCATACACAGTGTGATATAGGGAGTCCTTGCAGTATGTTGCTTAGTAGTAGGCCAGGGCTAGCAGGCAAACATTCAGGGAGTTCTTCTGGGTTAAAACAGTTGATCTTCCTTTTGAGTATATAGGCAGGGAGGGAGTACCCAGTGTAGAATACTGTAAAATAAAACAGAAGAGAGATACAGTAGGTTAGTCTTAATGAGCTGTTTTTATATTATATATTTTAATTTGTATCTAGCTTTTTAGTTTCAGTTCTAAGGTAGCACAGTCTTACCCCGGGATTCATGAAGCTTGCGCCAGGTGCCGGAGTAGCGTCGGCAATCTAGTGCCAAATATGGCCGCAGAGCGATTCAGGTACGAGCTGTTTCCACATGCACTACCAACGTACGCCAGAACTGCGCAGCTCCAGGCGCATGTATGCTAATTACCCCATGCGCAGCAGTGTAGCATGCAAATGAAGGTATATAGTGGTTCATGAAGTGGTGCAGGCGTAGCATGAAGAAATGTAAACCAGAAAAAATGGTTTACATTTTGTCAAACATAAAATCGGAGCCATGAAAGCGGACCAAACTTATGTATTATAATGTTAATATATGCCAATGGCAAAATATATAGCCAATGGCATAAAAAAACATGCACAACACATAAAAAATAACATTTAATGTCATGACCACACTAACGCAAAGTAAAACTGCAGTGCATCTGTGTGCAAACAGGATCACAAGGAAAATATATTTAGATGTCATAAAACTGCAATGTAACACAATTCATGATTTCCCCATGATAGTCAATGGCACACATGCAACACCACAACCATGGTGTAAGGGTTGCTAAGGGTCTGTGACAGTGTTCTGTGCGGTAACTAGGAATTAGTAGTCAATGCCATGCAAATGAGTCAAGTAATACTAAATCGCAAACACCCCGCTGGCGTAAGGATGTACCACATGGTGTAGCGGTACAACACCGAGGAGTGGCCTGGAGGTAAACATGACATCAAGAGAGGGGTGCACCACCATAGCTGTAAGCACATTGGATCATTGCTAATCCGGGTTACCTGTTGCTAAGTAATGCCGCAGGATAGGGGTGTGGAAGTAGCCATAGCTTTGCTTAGCGGCGAGCACACAAGGTAACCGAAAGTGCATGTGAACGTGGTTGAAAACGTGCTTGAAACCCAGTAAACGGCTGTGCGCGGCGCGCACCACAGCTGAAACAGGAAGGATACGGGAAGACAATAATGAAATGCTGCAGCATGGTAATTGGAGTACAAATGAGTAATTAACACCTAGGAACTCACAGTGGGCCATTGACAACAGCTAACAAGGCTGCTAGCAGCTACCTGCAGAACAGGAAAGGGGAGGTGCCATACAGCAAAGAAAAGAGAACTGTCACGGCAGAACAAAACAAACTTGCAGTAGATCAGCTACATAACACATTTCCCAACACAATCCAGGGTTGTGAAAGTACAAAACAAGAAAGCCGGCAGCTGGATGCATGCCTGACAATGGGAGGGGAATCGGGTTGAAAACTGAAGTAAAGGGCAATAGATGAATCACGGCAGCCAAGTGTAAGTCATCACCAAAGGCCCCACGATGGCAGTACCTGCTGTAAAACCAATAATTAAGATACCCTGCAGCTGGAATTGCACAAACACACCCAATTACACCAGCATCATCCATTGCACAATAGTATAAGGTGTGAAAGCCCCACACACACACACACTTGTGTATTCCCAGACACTCTGCACCATTGGTGTATACAGACAGGGAACTTTTAATATGTACATGTTAGGGGCCACCATAGCTTTGATTCACCAGCATGTGTTGGAGACTGACGGTGGTGTGGAGGATGATGCTGACAATCATCTCAGGCACCGGAGGAGGAGAAGAGTGTTCAGACCCAGGGTAACCTACCAGGAGCTACATGATCTGGAGATAGTAGAACATTACAGGGTGGACAAGGACATCATACAGCAACTTATTGAGCTGTGCCGGCCATACCTCAGAGCCAGAAGTAACAGATGGGAACCCATCCCAGTGGACACGAAGGTATGTGTACGCTTGAGAATACTAGCCACAGGTACCTTCCAAAGGCCAACTGGGGATATCATAGGGATCTCACATGCATCAGCATCCAGAGTACTCCACCAGTTCCTGGATGCCATGTTACCACATGCCAATGAGCACATATACTTCCCCTGAACGCAGGAGGAGTTGGCCAGCAATATGTGTCTCTTCCACCGTGTGGCAGACTACCTGGAGGTACTGGGTGCAATAGACTGCACGCACATACACATCAAGTCACCACCCGGTGAACAGGGTAGGCACTACATAAACCGCAAGGGATACCCCTCCATCAACTGCCAGGTCGTGTGCAATGCCCAGGGCATTATCATGGATGTGTGTGCTGGCAGCCCTGGAAGCTATCACAGCTTCCACATCTGGCATGACTCACAGCTGTATCCGGTATTTGCCAGGGGGGACATCCCATATGGCCACCTGGTAGGGGATGCTGGCTATGCACTGGAAACATGGATGATGACTCCCATCAGAAATGCACACACAGCCACACAAGAACACCATAATGAGGCACACGCAGAAACCAGAATCATCATAGAGCACGTGTTTGGGATGCTGAAATCATGGTTCCGTTGCTTGGACATATCTGGTCGAGCCTTGCAGTACTCTCCATGCACGTGTGCCCACATCTTCATAGTATGTGCCATGCTACACAGTATGATCCTGCGGAAACAGCTGCAGCAGGGACAGAATGGTGAAGGCCCTCACAGCCCACCACCATTGCCAAAGGACCCACATGCACAGAGGGACTCAGACCACGAACACCCTGTGCTAGCCCCAGTAGGCAGACAGAGGTGTGCCCAGTATGCCCATGCCTTGGCAAAGAGGGAACGTATAGCACACACACTGACAGTGTAGGCACTCATGGACTTGCACCCTTCTCCACCTGCACACACAGCAAACATGGATGGCACACACACATGACCACCTGTAAATTGTCATGTATAGGTGGTCTACTGTGTGCATCCTACATAGGTAGCCCTCAACTATTGTACACACAACCACCACTGGCACAAGGTAAGTCAATACCTGAACAGTAAATTAAGCTATCAGCATGTGTCCATACTGTATGTAGAGGTTCATAGATACATAGGTAGGTACATGCCCAACAGCCGAGGTCACTCATAAGCATAGGCAAAAAGTGTCTGCTGTCGCCACCCCATCGATTAACTAACTGTCCCTCTGTGGAGCAGAGCCAATTGCGGGATCCCTGGGGTGTATCCACTGTTCCCCATCCACTCTGCAAGGATTCCCTGGAGTGTTAGTGAGGGGTTTTGTATAATGTAATCAGGGATGTAGTTCCAAATAATGGGGAGTATCCCTGACAGGAATCTTCTCAGATGTTTACATGTTACATAGTATACCTTAAACACAGCTTGCATATATAGGTAGTTTTCCACAGAATAATAAACATGTGGAACACACAACTGCTGAAATGTGCGTTGATCACCCTTGCAATATCGGTGCCTGCTCTGAGAGGTAAAATATCACTGCCAGGATTAGAACACGCAACCATGTACACAATCTTCACAATAACATACCACTAAGCTACCTGAGATGTACCAATGGCAGTTGTGTATACTGACAGGATAAAACACAAAAGGTAGGAATGTGTGGAAATAGGACAAACCGGCATGTACCCACTAAAAGGTGTATGTTTTATAGATATATATATATATATATATATATATATATATATATATACATACATCATCATATATAGAGAGAGAGAGAGAAAGGGAGAGAGAGAGATATATGTCGATATATGGGGATATACATATAGATATATAGATAGGTTAACAACATCTACATAACCATGGAGGTACATATAAATGGGATACCTACCACATACGGACTGCTTTACATACCGACGCGTGTAATCCCGAGGCTTAAGGTCCGCAAGAATACAGTACCGAAACACCAGATGCGCAAGGTTTAAAATCACGATATTAAAGGACAGTTAGTCAGTGCTTCTGGTGTTGCGGGTCAGGTAGGTTACTGTGTGTAAGTGTGTTTCTGAGGGCTGTAGTGTGTGTAAGTGTGTGTTCTGAGTGTGGTGTGTGTTCTTGAGGGACTGTAATGTGTGGGTGTGGGTTAGCTTTGTGCGTCTGTTTGCGCAATCTAGGAGGTAGAATATTAAAATAGGGGGTGTGGGGGGCGCAGACACCTACATGGGGGTGTAGGGGGGCTTGCCCACCTGCTCATACTTAGTGTAGGATGGTTTGTTTTGATGTGGTGGGTAGCAGTGTGTCTGTGTGTGCGTGTGTGTGTTCCATGTTCATGTTACTTTTGAAAGTTACTGTCACTGTCGGTAATGTGGGGTATGGGAGTCTGGGCCTGGTACTGTGTGCGTCGGAACTGTGTGGTTTCGGGATTCAGTAGGTATCCCGTATACAGCGGTTGAAGTGTTCATATATGTTTATAACATGGACCATAGCATCACACATTCCGCCACGACCAACCTTTATGAACAAAGGATATGGAGAGTATATGCCTATACACTATTACAAATATGTGCTATGGACATGAGCCAATGATGGTGTTACCACCTGTCCCACTTTGCGAGGGACAGTCCCTCTTTGGGTGGTTGTGTCCTGACCAAATATATTAAACGTGGCAAATGTCCTGGGATTGTAGGACATAATTATGTCCCATATGTAATGTAATAGTTGCATACAATAGTTCTTTGTGTATCTAAAATACCTACATGTTACAAGAAACAGGATAAGCAGCTAAACTGCTACAAGAATTAGCTTATATTTAGACAAGAAAGGAAAGTTCTATCCCTTGTACTGACCATGGGTTTGTGTCGGCCTGTAAATTCTGATGTGTGTCCCGAAAATGTCCCACTATGGCCATATGAAAAGGTGGCAACCCTAGCCAAAGAGGGTCAGTCACCAACACAACTACAATGACTGCAAATACCTATGACAGAAATACACAGTTTTCATGTAGCAACACTTTATTACATTCTGATGTATTTCTGAAAGGATTCAAGGACTAACATCACCTGCATGCTATACAGGAACCACATAACAGTGCCTTAATGAATCAGCCTGCCATTACCATAGTATTAGTCCACTAAAGGATAGGTGTTCAAATAGGGAAGGAGCCCTCACGCACATATCTATTATGTATAAAAGCAGTTCCTACACACCTGCATCTGCTATGCACACCCACCAACATCATCCCCACACCCAAACAAATTACAATACAAACTGTAATAACATCACAAATATTTCACTCACTGTACGACATCTGCAGAAGCCTTAACATACCTTGTCAGAGACACACTAACATGGCCTTGTGTGAAATAGTTGCTGCTATACAATGGAACAGCTGCTGATGTTACAGGGTTTGTTTGCACTAATCCTGTTTCAGAGGGTTGTGTGTACACCGGGATGTGTTACTAATTACTGAGTAACAGCGCAGTATGCTACACATGTACACCAAATCAAGGATGTCTGGTGAGCACACTGTAAACCACATAACAGTTCATGCATAGCCATACAGCCCTGAGCTGCCCAAACATCCTTGCCAGACTTAAACATCTGCAGAAGTATCAGGTACAAACAAGACCTGCATAAGTAGCAATGTTCTGAAATATAACAGCTGTACTCACATGTAGAACAAAATCATCTAGCCATTACACACAATCCACAGGAGTCATGAAGCTAATATATCTCTGTCTGTCTCCATATAGCTGTTGAAATACATCACAAACAACACATCCAGGCTGTCTTCCTCGAAAGTAAGGCAAACGGACAACGCCCAAGAGTACTCAGTTATACACCACTGTTGCCATGGTTTAGGCTAATGGAGTAGCTGCACAGCTGATGTGCATCTAATTAACTACTTTGGAACACCAATTGGTGGTCAGGATACCACATGTTACCGATCCTTAACTAGAAAAGGATGGCTTATCACACATTAAAACCATCTGTATATACCAGCAGAACGTTACAAAGAAGATTGAAACACAAACTGAAAAGGATTGAATCAACAGTTAACGACACCTTGGGTTACTAATAAGGTATGTAGAACAGTCAGTATGTCTGTGTATTTAGTACCTTTTCTGTAGTATTTAAAGGGCATGCAATCCATATAGTGGAACAGTTATCTTGTAGTGATGTATTGTTGAGCATAGTAATGCTTGTAGTATTTGTGTGTACTGCTGTAGGTCACAAGGTAAACACTGCATACACCACAAGGGATGCTATATAAGGGCTTTGAACACAAATATTCCTCACCAGCCGCTGTCAGTGGCAAGGCTAGTCCAACACGTATGTGCTATAACAGGGGATAGTATATGTTGATATATTGTAACAGTAGCCATATGTATGGGTATATTACTGAGAATAACATGTTGAAGGTTGGCCCACTCTGCAATTATGATTTGCATTGTGGGATATTGTGCCAATAACTGTGTAATGTACAGTATTGTAGGCAGATATGTATTACAAGTTACATAGCATTACTGTTATGTTAGGCAAACATTAGTTATGTCTATTGGCATTTACAATACACAATAACAGGATACATATGACTTTTAGTCACCCGACAGTTTATCAGCATGATAGCAAAGTAAAATGGAAAAGCTAGTTAACTAGCCATGCACATACGACATGTAATAAGTACAAAGGTAGGTAGTAGGCTATCTTACCAAAGGTATTTATAAGCCTAGCTAGAGTGTGTTGGCTTTCGCCACCCCCATAGGTTAGTTCCCTGTGCCTCTGAACGGCAGAGCCATTAGTTCCCTGTGCCTCTGTCCAGCAGAGACACTGCAGTGATCCCTGGGGTAAATGTCTGTCTCCCATCCACACGTCAAGGTTTCCCTTGAAGAGTGCTAGTGAGGGGCCCTGCCTGATGTATATTGGAATCATATTCCAAAGCATGGGGAGTGTCCGGGTCAGGAATCTATCCGTCCAGCACGTCCTAGTCATCGTTGTGGTTAGGTGTATATCCCTAGAGCATGTGGCTCTCAGGGGCCTCTGTTTAGGTGGAGCATATCCCGCAATACTGGGTTGGACATGGGCCTTGTATGTCAAGCAGAGATCACCTGTGAGTATGCGGTATGCAACCGAGTACAGCTGAAGTTTCTTAGGTTAGGCTGCATAGGTCATCTGTTTGAGGTCAGTAATCCTCTTGGTGTGGTACTGTTGTGGTCTTCCAAGCTGTTGCAGTTGTCTTGTAAGGTATATCCCAAATATGGTGTTGTATCCTTTAATGGGTCTAATAAGTCATGAGTAGAGAGGCACAATGGCCTCCTTTGATCTGGATGCGAGCCCATTAGAGATTAGGGGGGGCCACGTAGAAGGATATTCTAACCACCTTGTCATTATAGGTATCGAAGGAGAGATTGCTATCTACTGGTGTTCCCAGATCCCTTATTACCTTTTCTGTATGTAGGGGACTAGCACCTATGTGGTAGACTGCGGGTAATTAGTTATATCCAAAGGGGATGAGTATGCACTTTTTGGCATTCAGCTTGAGGCTATGATATTGACACCAGGTATCCATCTCAGTGCGATCCCCCCAGAGGGTGTCTGTAACAGCTGGGGAAACAATTATGTCCCCTAGTTTGCAGTCGTCTGTAAACCTTTTCAGCCAAAGCCCTCCTGTGCTTGCCTGTACGTCAGAGAATTATATACTGATCATGAGGGGTCCTAGGACTGAGCCATGGGGATGCCACTTGTAACTGGTATACAGTCGGACCTAGGGTATGCAACTCACACTGTGTGGGTTCTGTCCGTGAGCCACTTTGCAAACCATCACATGATGTAGGGGTTAATGTTCAGGGGGATGGGTATGTTGATAATACCAGAATGAGGAATGGTGTTGAAAGCCTTTGAGAGATCTAGGTAGGCTGTGTGGACCTCCTTACCCTCATCTAATGCCTGTGACTGTCTCTAAGAAGTCCACCAGGTTTAGGAGGCGTGGTCTGCCCTTAACAAAGCCAGACTGGGAAGGGTCAAAGGTTTGGAGGTACCCAGTGTCTCTGTGACGGAGATCCATGATGTGCTCCATAGCCTTGCAGACCAGGCTAGTCCGGCCTATTGGGCAATAGGTCCCATGGTCCGTTGTGGCACCACCTTTGTGGAGTGGGATAACTGTTGATGTTAAGTTGTCAATCTCGCCTTCATTCTTGCTGGATGGGTTCAGAGCCGATCCTCGGCTCTGACTCTGCCACTTACTAAAGCTCGAGAGCTAATTTTACCAGCTCGAGGCAACCCTATATCCCATGATGCTAGGCAATAACTACCCAGATCTCATTTGCTGCTTTCGGGCATGCAGGTGCTTTTACCGGCTCTTGGTAAGTTTTCAATTTTCAGACTTTTAGTCACTCCCTTTTGTCTTAGTTCCACTCCTTTTATTGTTTTAACTGGTAATGGTTAATTTTAAACCCTATTCCCGTTAGTGGTTCCCCTTATCCCAGTTATATATCCCTTCCCCTAGGTTAGGCCTTAAGCCTCCCCCTTTCCTAATTTTATCAGGGATTCTGTGTAGTGTTTGGGTGTGTTAGTATCCCTGTTTTATTTTTTATATTTGGATTGGGTGTTTGTGTGTGTGTGTGTGTGTGTGTGTTTTTTACTTTGGTGCTCCCTCAGCACTGTTATGTCGAAGGACACAAAGGTCTCAGGCTTCAAGAAGTGTGACTTGTGCTGTCAGAAAATGTCTCTGACAGACAGTCACACTTCTTGTGTTTACTGCCTGGGACCTCTGCACCTGCAGGACTCTTGTTCTGTGTGCCACGCATTCAGCCCAAGAGTCCTGCAGGAGAACAGAAACAAATTAATATTGAGGGGCTTGTTGAAGCCTGAGAGCTCCCCGACTAAGTCTGCTCCGGGGAAGCCCTCGAAGCCAGCAAAGCCATCGGCTCTGAGTCCCAAGCCATCAGCTACTGGCTCACCTTCTGTGACAAGATCGGCTCCGGCCGGAGCCGATCCTTCTGTGTCACAGCTTCCAATATCGGCTCCACTCGGCGCTGATACCGCTGAATCCTTGCACTCACTGTCGGCTCTGGCTGGAGCCGACGTATCCTCGGCTCCTTCGGCTCCACCCACCTCCAGAAAGAGGTCAAGATCCCCTTCGTTGGAGTCTATCCATTCGGCTCCGAGATCACCCCTGCTCGAGCGGAGCCATCGGAGCCGATCTTCTCGGTCGTCCAGGCTTTCTGACCACGACCTTGAGAGAGTGGTGAGTAGGCTATTAAAGTCTCAGGCATTGGCCCAAATGCTCCATAGCCCGTCTCATCAGACGGTAGCTATTACACATCCACCTATTATTCCTCCTTTGACTCTCCTACAGAGTTCGGAGCCGGAGCTCCTTGGAGCCGTGACTGTTGTGGCGTCGGAGCTGATACCTCCCTCGCCGGCTGCCCTCTGCTCCGATCTCCTCCTTGATGCCTTCATTGGAGGGATCCGGGCGTCTGGTCTCTCCCGCTGGCTCCTGGGGGGCGAGTGGCATCGGACCCTTGTCCGACCCCGTTCTCCTCTCGCGCCGGGCGCTGGTGAGCTCGGCCCCGACATCGGCCTCGAGCCGTCCCTGTCAGTGCGGCCTGGGGTTCCTATCTCTTGGAGCGGAGCCCTCTGGCCTCTCTGATGGGGAGCCTCGAGGTGATGAGGAGTGTACTAGCCCCAGGGCATAGTCAACGGTCAGTTCCATCAGCTCCTCCCACTACAGTGCCTGCTGACGTCTCTTCCCACTCTCTTGCTCCTGGGCCCAGAGATCCAACGCCTCAGGTTTCCCCACTGGGAATATCTTCCTCTTCCGAGGCTTCTCCTGACCCGTCAGGTGAGCCTCCACGTAAGAGGACATGTAAGAGGAAACATCTAGACTCCCCCGAGTCTATTACATCCGATACTGACTTGGATGAGTCGGAGGGATCCCCAAGGTCCCCCTCTGAGGATGTCTCTTTCTCAGACATCCTTGAAATCCTTAAGCAGAGGGGGAACTGGCCTTCCCTTAATCCTTCCGAGGATGAGTCGGTTTACCTGAAGGCGTTTGGTTCTCGACCCTACACCTCCTGGGTATCCCCGCCTTTCGACCCCCTTATGGATGTGGTGGCTCGGAAGGCATGGACAGCCCCGGATTCGGTGGAACCCACTCCTAGGAGGCCTTCTAAATTCATTACGGCCCCACCTGATAGGCAATTTTTGACAAAAGGTGTCCCGGTTGATGCCATGGAGGTGGCCGCAGCCACCAAGAAGGAACTAGCCGATCCTTCAGTACCTATCCATCCTCCTAACAAGGATTCCAGGACTATGGATAGGTACGGTAAGCGGATGTTTTCTTCAGCGACCTTTGCCATGCGGTCGCTGAACTACTTGTGTCACTTCACCTGCCTTCAGAGAGATGTTCTCAAAGAGCTGGGAGAAGTTTTACAGGATCTGTCAGCTGCTGGGTCCCAGGATAAAATTAACTCACAGCTAGGAACCCTAAACTCTATTGTTAACTCCTCCATGCAGCTCATTTCATATGCAGCTGATGGAGCGAGTAGGGCCGCAGGCACAGGAGTGGCATTAAGGCGTCACGCCTGGATGCGGCTTTGTAATTTTGCAGACCCCTTCAAGGCGTCCTTCACAAATTCTCCTTTTGATGGTTCGACCTTGTTCGGACCTCAAGTGAAAGACACCTTGACCAGATGCGAACAAGATGGCAAGACTCTTTCTGCCGTAGGAGTCCGTTTCTCCACCCCTTCAAGACCTTACCCCAAGGGTGAGAAGGGAGGGAAAATGTGGTTCCGCAAATCTCAAGGAGTCACGCCTGATGCACGAGGTCAGTTTACCCCCAGAGGCAGAGGGGGTAACAACAACAGAGACTGCCCTAGGGGCAGAGGGGGTCCGCAGAATCAGGGTAGCAGGGAGCCTCTCTCTGACAAGCCCTTCCAGCATCCCTGAGATGTTGCCCGATTGTCCACCTTCGGAGGCAGTCGGGGGAAGATTGTCGCTGTACCCAAAAACCTGGCTTTCCCTTACTCAAGACAAATGGGTACAGTCGATCATATCTGAGGGTTACAAAATTCCCTTTATTCAAACCCCAATTCAGCAAAAAGGAGCCCTTCCAGATGTTCCACCTGGTCTAAGGGAACTAGCAGTACCAGAGATATCAAAACTGCTAGCAAAAAGAGCCATCCAGCCAGTCCCAGCAGACCAACTAGGATCCGGAATCTACTCAAGGTTCTTTTTAGTACCGAAAAAGACAGGGGACTGGAGACCAATATTAGATCTCAGCAAACTAAACAAGTTTGTAAAGAGAACAAGATTCCAGATGGTCACGCTACAGTCCATTCTACCCTTTCTGGGCAAGGACAATTGGATGTGCTCGGTGGACCTTCAGGATGCGTACTATCACATCAAAATTCACAGGCGCTCCAGAAGGTTTCTCCGCCGCTGGGGCCAGTCACTACCAATTCAGAGCCCTGCCCTTTGGTCTCACTACAGCCCCCAGAGTGTTCACCAAATGTATGGCAGCGGTTACGGCTCACCTGAGACGTCAAGGATTCCAGGTGTTTCCATATCTAGACGACTGGCTCCTCACTGCCACCACCAGGCATCAACTTCTCCAAGCCAGAGATTACACCATTCACATTTGCAGAGGGCTAGGAATCTCTATAAATTTCGAAAAATCTGCCTTGTCGCCTTGTCAATCTATTACCTTTATAGGCGCCAGTTTGGACACCGTACAACTTTCAGCAAAATTAACAGATCAAAGGATCTTAGATATTCAAAACCACATCTATGTTCTTCTTCAGAGCGACAAAATTCAGGCCAGGTATGCCCTGAAAGTATTGGGTCTTATGGCGGCCGCCATAACACTTCTTCCCCTTGCCCGCTTTTACATGCGTCTCCTACAGTGGATGCTTTTCGCCCAATGGTCTTTTCAACGACTCCCTATGCATCACAAGATCATGATAACTCCAGCTTGCAAAAGGCATCTGTCCTGGTGGATATTGTCCCCTCAAGTCCATCAAGGCAGACCCTTTGTTCCTCCTGCCCCGGTCGCCACGGTTACATCGGACGCCTCCCTGATCGGGTGGGGGGGCATTTTCAGGGCAGGATGGTCCATGGCACTTGGCAACCTTTCGAATGCCACCTGCATATAAATATCCTGGAGATGAGAGCAGTGCTTTTAACGTTGCAAGCCCTCCATGACTCTCTTCCCCTGGGGACTATTGCAATCCAAACGGACAATATGTCCGTAGTGTGGTATATCAACAAGCAGGGCGGAACTAAGTCCTATCCCCTGTGTCGAGAGGCACTCAGACTTTGGCAGTGGGCAATCTCTTCTCAGTGGTTCCTGATAGCAACGCATATCCCCGGGAAGTCCAACATCATAGTGGACAGGTTGAGCAGAGCTATTCTCATGCCTCACGAGTGGTCTCTCAAACAATCTGTGACGGAAGAGATTTTTCAGAAGTGGGGCCTTCCTTGCTGCGATCTTTTTGCTATGCCTCAAAGCAGCAAATGCCCCGACTTCTTCACCCTCTTCCCCCTTCCAGGCCATCCCCCCCAGAGACGCTCTAGTCCAAGATTGGCCCCGGGGACTTCTCTATGCTTTTCCACCTTTTCCTCTAATACCACAAGTAATTCAGAAAGCAACCGCCTTGAGAGCCAAGATGATTCTCATTGCCCCTTATTGGCCTCGACAGATATGGTTTCCGTTCCTGCATCGTTATCTTTTGGTACAGCCTTGGCATCTGGACCCAGTTCCAGATCTTCTGACCCACCAGTCGGGGCAGCTGCACCAATCCATACCTTCTCTCAACCTCACTGCTTGGTTGCTCCACTTCCGTCCCTAGCCAGGCTTCCTATGATTTCTAATCCCGTCCGGGATATCATAGTAGCTTCCCTTAAATCTTCCACCAGAAGGATTTACACTAGTAAATGGCAACTTTTCTCCTTCTGGGCAAAAGCTAGGAATATAGATCCCTTTACTGCTCCGATTCATTCAGTCTTGGACTTCCTAGCTGAAATTTTTCACTCAGGATCTTCTTCCTCCACAGTTAAAGTTCAGTTGGCAGCCATTTCAAATTTTCATATAGGCTTGTCGGACCGCAACATCATGTCCCATAAGTTTGCAAGGCATTCCTTAGAGGTGTATTTTACTTAAGCCTCCGATCAAAGACCCTCCGCCACAGTGGGATCTAAATTTAGTCTTAACATCCTTGATTCTTCCCCTTTGAACCCAAGTGCTTCCTGTTCATTGAAATTCTTTCCTGGAAGACACTCTTCCTAGTCGCCATTACTTCTGCTAGGAGAGTATCTGAGCTTCATGCCCTCTGCATTCGTCCTCCCTACTTAATCTTCCACAAAGACAGAGTTTCTCTAAGGACTAATCCGTCTTTCTTACCCAAGGTATTGTAGACTAACTTAAATCAATCTATTGATCTCCCAGTTTTTTCCCAAATTATACTAATAGAGCGGAGCAAAACTACATTATCTGGATGTTCATCGCCAGCTCCAATATTATTTGGACAGAACCAAACAAATTAGGAAATCTGATCAACTGTTTTATCAGATGCAGAGAACAGGAAAGGCCTTCCATCTAAGGTAACCCTATCTAGGTGGCTGTCTTCTGTGAATACATGCATTTATCAACTCAGAGGTAGAGAGTTGACTTCTAGGCCAAAAGCCCATTCAACTAGAGCACTAGCTACATCTACAGCTTTTCAAGCTAGACTACCAATAGACACTATTTCAGCAGCCACATGGGCCTCTCCTCATACCTTTGTTTCTCATTACAAATTGGACTTGGCCTCCAGAAACAGGGCAAATTTTGGTTCCACCGCTCTCAAGTCTGTTCCATTGAGCCACCCAGAATAAAGGTGCTAGGGACATGGTCCATCCAGCAAGAATGAGGCAAGATTGACAACTTAACATTGAGAAGTTATGTACCTACCATAACGCTCCATGTTAGTCTTCTCTCTCTTTCTTGCGCCCCACCACCATCCCCCCTAGCCTGACAGACCGAGAAGATTGTTCCTCTTCCTTGAAGAGTCCTGATCTAGGATTTCCAGCTAAATAGCTTACTAGTGCCACTAGATTAGATTGGTCTCTTTGGCGGATTATTCCTTTCCTCCCTCCTCTCCAGTTGGAGGACTATATTCCATAATTTTTCTTTAGCTACCAAACGAGATCTGGTAGTTATCGCCAGCATCAAGGGATATAGGGTTGCTCAAGCCGGTAAAATTAGCTCTCGAAGCTTTAGTAAGTGGTCAGTCGGAGCCGAGGATCGTGGCTCTGAACCCATCCAGCAAGAAAGAAGGCGAGAAGACAACTAACATGGAACGTTATGGTACGTACATAACTTCTCATTGTGCACAATTCAGGGGGCACTAAGCCCAATGTGAGGCTATTATTGAACATGGTGCGAGGTGGGGAGCCAGTACGTGCTCTGAAGTACGCGGTAAAACGCAGCCTGGGATGTTGTCTGGTCCCATGGATGCTGTGATATTGGCTTTAGAGTGTGCAGCTTTGAGAGGGAGGGGAAAGGTAGCACTGAACCTATCTGCCAGGATGTTGGCAATATCAGTTGGTTCTGTAATGTTCGTGTCTTTTGCTGTAACCTCAGAGCAGATCTGGGTGTTGACATTGAGATATGTGACATAGCGGCACTTGGCAACCTTTCGAATGCCACCTGCATATAAATATCCTGGAGATGAGAGCAGTGCTTTTAACGTTGCAAGCCTCCACTACTCTCTTCCCCTGGGGACTATTGCAATCCAAACGGACAATATGTCCGTAGTGTGGTATATCAACAAGCAGGGTGGAACTAAGTCCTATCCCCTGTGTCGAGAGGCACTCAGACTTTGGCAGTGGGCAATCTCTTCTCAGTGGTTCCTGATAGCAACGCATATCCCCGGGAAGTCCAACATCATAGTGGACAGGTTGAGCAGAGCTATTCTCATGCCTCACGAGTGGTCTCTCAAACAATCTGTGACGGAAGAGATTTTTCAGAAGTGGGGCCTTCCTTGCTGCGATCTTTTTGCTATGCCTCAAAGCAGCAAATGCCCCGACTTCTTCACCCTCTTCCCCCTTCCAGGCCATCCCCCAGAGACTCTAGTCCAAGATTGGCCCCAGGACTTCTCTATGCTTTTCCACCTTTTCCTCTAATACCACAAGTAATTCAGAAAGCAACGCCTTGAGCCAAGATGATTCTCATTGCCCCTTATTGGCCCCGACAGATATGGTTTCCGTTCCTGCATCGTTATCTTTTGGTACAGCCTTGGCATCTGGACCCAGTTCCAGATCTTCTGACCCACCAGTCGGGCAGCTGCACCAATCCATACCTTCTCTCAACCTCACTGCTTGGTTGCTCCACTTCCGTCCTAGCCAGGCTTCCTATGATTTTTAAATCCGGGATATCATAGTAACTTCCCTTAAATCTTCCACCAGAAGGATTTACACTAGTAAATGGCAACTTTTCTCCTTCTGGGCAAAAGCTAGGAATATAGATCCCTTTACTGCTCCGATTCATTCAGTCTTGGACTTCCTAGCTGAAATTTTTCACTCAGGATCTTCTTCCTCCACAGTTAAAGTTCAGTTGGCAGCCATTTCAAATTTTCATATAGGCTTGTCGGACCGCAACATCATGTCCCATAAGCTTTGAAAGGCATTCCTTAGAGGTGTATTTTTACTTAAGCCTCCGATCAAAGACCCTCCGCCACAGTGGGATCTAAATTTAGTCTTAACATCCTTGATTCTTCCCCCTTTGAACCTGCGGCTTCCTGTTCATTGAAATTTCTTTCTTGGAAGACACGCTTCCTAGTCGCCATTACTTCTGCTAGGAGAGTATCTGAGCTTCATGCCCTCTGCATTCGTCCTCCCTACTTAATCTTCCACAAAGACAGAGTTTCTCTAAGGACTAATCCGTCTTTCTTACCCAAGGTGGCGTTGTAGACGAACTTAAATCAATCTATTGATCTCCCAGTTTTTTTCCCAAATTATACTAATAGAGCGGAGCAAAAACTATATTATCTGGATGTTCATCGCCAGCTCCAATATTATTTGGACAGAACCAAACAAATTAGGAAATCTGATCAACTGTTTTTATCGTATGCAGAGAACAGGAAAGGCCTTCCCGTATCTAAGGTAACCCTATCTAGGTGGCTGTCTTCTGTGATTACATGCATTTATCAACTCAGAGGTAGAGAGTTGACTTCTAGGCCAAAAGCCCATTCAACTAGAGCACTAGCTACATCTACAGCTTTTCAAGCTAGACTACCAATAGACACTATTTGTGCAGCAGCCACATGGGCCTCTCCTCATACCTTTGTTTCGCATTACAAATTGGACTTGGCCTCCAGAAACAGGGCAAATTTTGGTTCCACCGTTCTCAAGAGTCTGTTCCATTGAGCCACCCAGGATAAAGGTGCTAGGGACATGGTCCTATCCAGCAAGAATGAAGGCAAGATTGACAACTTAACATTGAGAAGTTATGTACCTACCATAACGTTCCATGTTAGTTGTCTTCTCTCGCCTTCTTTCTTACGTCCCGCCCACCATCCCCCTAGCCTGGACAGACCGAGAAGATTGTTCCTCTTCCTTGAAGAGTCCTGATCTAGGATTTCCAGCTAAATAGCTTACTAGTGCCACTAGATTAGATTGGTCTCTTTGGCGGGATTATTCCCTTTTCCTCCTCCTCTCCAGTTGGAGGACTATATTCCATAATTTTTCTTTAGCTACCAAACGAGATCTGGGTAGTTATCGCCTAGCATCATGGGATATAGGGTTGCCTCAAGCCGGTAAAATTAGCTCTCGAGCTTTAGTAAGTGGCCGAGTCAGAGCCGAGGATCGGCTCTGAACCCATCCAGCAAGAAAGAAGGCGAGAGAAGACAACTAACATGGAACGTTATGGTACGTACATAACTTCTCATTGTGCACCATTCAGGGGGCACTAAGCCCAATGTGAGGCTATTATTGAACATGGTGCGTAGGTGGGGAGCCAGTACGTTCTGAAGTACGTGTAAAACGCAGCCTGGGATGTTGTCTGGTCCCATGGATGCTGTGATATTGGCTTTAGAGTGTGCAGCTTTGAGAGGGAGGGGGGAAAGGTAGCACTGAACCTATCTGCCAGGATGTTGGCAATATCAGTTGGTTCTGTAATGTTCGTGTCTTTTTGCTGTAACTCAGAGCAGATCTGGGTGTTGACATTGAGATATGTGACATAGCTATAGAATGCTTTGTGGTTGTTGTTGGAATTAGTGGCGGTTTTGTTTTCATAGCTAGCTTTGTAGGATCTTATAAGGGATCTCACCTTCTTACTGAGGCTGACCAGGGAGCTCCTCCACGCATGGGATTGTACTCTCATTTGCAACAGTGTCTTCCTCCTGTAGTACAGTTTGTTTATGGCAGGGGACCACCAGATTGGTTTCCTTAATTAGGAGTATAGCATCTTGGTTCTGTTTGGGATAGCACAATCCATGCACTCGTGTAACTGCTTATAGAGTGCATTTGTGTAGGATTCAGCAGTTGTAACAGTACTGTCCATCTGCGTGGGTGTCATGACGTTCACCACGTCTGTCTTAAGAAGCATGAAGTTGGCTTTGTAGACATATTGTACTTTGGTTCCCTTAATGGGGGCGGGATGTGGATATCAACGATGTTCAGCTCATGGTCGGATCGGACCAATGAGGAGTTGTCTTCAGGTGTGGAGCACCGGTCACTCATGTTGGTAATGCCTAGGTCTAGGATATTGTTGCCCCTGATGGGTGTGTGGATATGTTGATCCAGGGCATTGTTGTTTATGAATTCCAGAAAGCGTTGAGCTAATGAGTTGGTACATGAGTAGTTTTCTCAGTTAATGGTGGGGTAGATCCAGTGAGACTATGCGATGAGTGTGGTATGGTGCAAATGTTTACCGTCTCCACATGACTGTCAGGGTCAGGCTTGGTTGGAGAGAGCTTTACCTCCAGTTTGGCTAGATAAGTGCATCTCTCACAGGTTGTAGTGTTGGGTGGTAGGTGGTGAGGCTTGTCTGTGTACATGAGGCAATGTGTACATTGCCTCAAGATGTCCAGATTCATCAGATAGACAGGAGAGAACACTGGCAGTTGACTCTTGGACATGCCTGAATATAGAACTACTTTTCCCTATATAAGTGAGGAAAGTGAGTACAAGAGCTATTTTACTCTAAGCAAGTGAGAAATGTACAAAACCTGTTTACCTCTAGGTAATGAGGAAGATTGAGTGCTATAGTAATTAGTAGCTTATGTAGTGCTTACAAGTTCTGAACAAGTGCTGAGCATGAATAAGCAATCCAGATAGGGTCTTGAATAACGTAAACACACTGCCCCCCAGCAGGTACACAATTATATATCCATGTACACAACAGGGCCCTTGTACCCACAACTATGCAGGTACAAGCTGCACTCAGGCTGCATGGGACCTGTCCACATCACAGGTTGTATCATACACATATGGCAAAACAAGATGCTTTCCACATACACATCATGTAAAACATAGCTCCATGTCAGGCTGTGTACACACTGAATGGTGCACACCAACAGGTATCACAACCCACAAAGGGGGAGACACCACTGATAATGGGAAGTACTGCACTACTACCCTGCTGAGTCTGGTCTGGAAGGCCATGAACCTTGATCATATAATTGATGTCAACAGTACAGATGTAGATGACAGTAAGGTTGATTTCACACTGCATATCATAACCTTGCCAGGTCATAGGACATCATCACCCATACTGTGTACCACCTACACTCGGTATACTAGATGTACATTCCTATGTCACAGGAGTGTTTTGCAATGGGACTGCTGGCAGAACCAACACTACAGAAGGTGCCTGAATAATATATGCTCATCACACCAGTGGCAGCTACAGTAAGTCAGGGTTAAGGAATTGTATTCCCCCTCATTGTAGTCCATACCTCACAGACAAACAGAAGGCATCTGCCTGTTGAAGTGTGTGAATGACTATGACTTAGGAGCAGGAGCTGACTCAGGAGTGTTGTGGACAACATACAGAAGGGGCTTTGTGGGTGAGGTGTGTGTGACATATGGCCACAATCTGACAGCTACATATTGCATTGTCTCCCCTATGTTAATAATTTTGTACCCATGAACTACCACCTAGGCAGTGGTCAACATAATGGACACTTGTGTGTAAGGGATGCAGCTGGGCAGCTGTCTTTCCTGTGATAGCTACGTCACCACACTTGTCAGGTAGTCATATGTGGCAACCCTAATAATGACAGGTTGCCATCCATGAATTTAGAGATCGTTGTCCAGCCATACACAACACTTAAGTGACCCATATAAGATCACATATTTCCTTTAAGGGGTATAGGCCATGTGCAGATGGCCTACACCAGCCTTCCCATTCATCATCTCCACTATGTAGCATGATGCATACCCTGAATAAATCCATGTCCAACCCAGTGATGTTGGACATGCTACATGTACACATCCTGATCTCAAACACATACTTCATGGATATCCACCTTCCACATGCTGGACAGATTCTTGTCCCATACACTTTACATAGTCCTGCCATACTATGCATTCCTGTCCATCAAAGCTGCACATCGCTCCCCTCTCAGACATGGTGTGATGATCGCATGGTAAATGTATCATTAACCCTGTGGATCAGTAATGTGGCACTGCTCCACCTGGCCCCAGAGACCCGTCTGTCGGCTACTGCCAGGTAACCTTTCATTCTAGATTCATACATGGCCCATGGCATATAGCCTACTAGTTGACTTTGACTGTACATGCTATAGTTGATATCCATCCCTGCAAATACCATCTGGCTAGCCAGTGTCCCATGTGTATCACATGTGCAACACAGGTGATACATGGCAGGATCTTGAATTGCTGTACAGTGCTGTGTAGATGTATATGGCAGAACACATACATGTAAAACCTTATGTGAGCAAGTCTGCAGGGTCACAGGTCATGTCTGTTAAGGCAGTGTAAGTCTTTATATGTGACATATACACAGCACCAAGGTCGACTGCATTAATGTGGACACATCCAGCCATGTGCTGATAGGTAGGAACAGCAGTACAGGCAAACAGACATGCCCACATCAAGACAGCATCCACATGGAGTATGAGCAATGTAATCAGGTGACACACACACACACACACACACACACACACACACACACACACACACACACACACACACACACAACATATGGTGATAATATCCACTCACCATTGAGTGTCACGTGTGTGACACAGACACTTTGGTGTCATGTAGGTTTGCAAATACAGCTATTTAAACGTAATAAATGTGATACACATGTATGTTCAGCTGTAGCTCTGTATGTCTCTGCGAGTTACTGTGACCTGTCTCCGTCATTATGTCTTCCAGGTATGCCGCGTGCAAGGCTACCCCTTTTTACCCGCTTGGGGGATGAGGCCCTCATCACATACCTTCTTGACAATCATGATATCCTGTTCAGCCATGTGCCACAGGATGCACAGCAGCAGGATGCCCTGTGGATGGAACTTCGCAGGAGGGTTAATGATGTGGATGGCCACAACCGCACATACCAGCAGGTGCGCAGACACTGTACAGACCTTATTAGATGGGCGAAACAGCATGCGAATGGAATCGCCAGGGAACAAGGTGCAACAGGTGGTGGACTACCAACCCAGCCTCCACTCACACGTACCGAGGAGCTACTGGCCAACCTGGGGAAACCTACAGAACCAGATCCACAAGCCTTAGCCGATATTGTGGAGGTGGGTGTCTCTCAACCACTGAGCCTGGAGTTGCCTGGTAAGTTTGTACTGCACCTATAACAACTATATTCCATATAGTTGCATGTGTCACTGTACAATATGTAATGTAACATCATAAGCAAGGCATGTATACACACATGCCGCATACTCTAGTATGCTACTCTGTGTATGCACACATGTGCATACACCATAGTATAGTCTAATGTACTGGTGTATGTGTTAACATGCACATTGCACCCTGTAGCCATCATACAGGAGTGGATAATGCTCATACTGCTGTGTTACTCCTATTTAGGTACCTCTGGCGTTCCTCTGCAACAGCAGCCCGTTGCAGGTGAGACTGTTATTATTTATCAGGATCGTAATGCACAGATCTATCTGCCATGTGGCCCTTTACAAGATGTACACATAATGTATGGTCCTGTCACAATATACAGGTCGGACCTGCAATGCATCACAATGCCTACCCATGTGCAACACTTGCAAACTATGTGAATCATCTCACTGACATGAATCCTCACAAACTGTCATTGCCAGATGTGTGGACAGCTGTGCATACAATGGTTGAGGTGCTGTTCACTGTAGGGACATGTACTACAGATCGGAACTACACATGTGGGAAATACAAACAGTACTACACAGTGGGCTGGATTATGGCCAGCCCACAGGATTCACTGGTGTGGATCATAGCCCTGCTATGAATGTCACACAATCTGATGTGCTATCTTGACATGTCCATAACATCTAGTGGCCTCGCTGCAACACTGCCTACCTAACCTGAAAACATATCCCACATACCACCCTTTGTCTGCATAACCCTGTTGTCAGTGGAGCATATGACATCTATGGGTGTATGCCATATGGGACAAGACAGACATGTGAAATAGATGCCCGTCACAATAATTTGGCCAATACATGTACACACATGGCCATGGAGGATGGCCAGAGACATGGAGCAACACACACAGTTGACATGATGTGCTTGTCTGTACACCCTGTCGTACAATGACTGCACATGGTCCAACTATGGCCTTTGTGTAATGGTTATATTGTAGATATGGAACATTAGACATCCTACAGGCCTGTGCACATCTCGTGTAGGTGTAACATCAGTCCACCACATAAGATGTGTCGAACATCTTGAGGGTGTCACAACATGACAGCAGTCACCTGTCCAGTATCCACATCAGCCCACAGATACAGTACATTCCCCTTGCTGGTGTCGGACATCAGTGTCATACTTGCTCCTCATGTGTGTGTGTGTGTGTGTGTGTGTGTGTGTGTGTGTGTGTGTGTGTGTGTGTGTGGTACACAGATGTCATGTGGGACATGGTGTACCGACGTGTTCGCCATGTGTGGCCATAGTAGCCAGGCAGCAGCAATATGGTTGCAGATGTGCAGGGATGTCATCCGTATACCCTTTAGTGACCTGTGTCACAACTTCCACATCATGGTTTAATGTGTATACACCTCAGTGACGTGGGTCACATTCCACAGTATATATTTATGGTATCTGAACACAGTCATGGCTATGAACTGTGTATGTAACTCACACTGTATAGCAAAAGAGACGCATCATGGGTGACATGGTTGGAGTCCTTGACCATGGCATGACAATCCGCGAGCGTGAGCTGTCTGTGTTTGAACATCTGGTAGAAGTGAGGTGTCGGGCACATGGATGTAGGCCTGCTACATCACCTGTTTCACGTCTACGTGTACGAGCTACCTCACATGTCCGGTCCCATAGTGGTGGTAGCAGCAGTGCATCTGGTGCTGTGCTATCCACACCATGACACAGCAGGCCAGGTGCACATGGCCCGGGACGGTCCCAACAGGGACACGGTTCCAGTGGACAAGTGACATCAGACAGTACCCAATCTGCACCTCTGCCTGGTAGTGCCCGTGCAACCCTTGGCAGGCACAGGTCACATGTCCATGGCTGGACACCGTGAACTGTAAAACCTCGCCTGTACAGTTTGCAGCTGTCAGTAATACCCCTGTGTAGGCCAGACACATGACAGAACTGTGTGCATACATAAACGTACACACTGGAAACATATGTAGGGCACCGCAACACACACATGCTTAACATCCACACATGCCCAGTTAGATCAAAGGCCCTAGCCCACACACATGATGTTATCCAATGGTGCAGCCTAGGCCTCTGGCAAACATTAAAACCCTGTGCATATGATGACGCTTGTGCCGCATCCCTGACATCCACACCATCGGTGCAGGGACATGCTCATATGGTCTGATGTGCAGGGTGAACAGACTAGGAAGATAAGTGTAGTTTACAGTTGTTGAGTACTGTTGACAGGCAGCAGACATACCATGTACTTGAGGTGTACAATACATTTCGTACTGTTAACAGTATGTGTCTTGTGTAACAACAGTAACTGCATGTTGGTCATGATGTTCTGCTGTCCTTCTTCAGGTCTAATTGCATGTGCCGGTGGATGTCAGTGTTTGCAGTTAGTGTCCCATATGTCAATGTGGACTACTCACAAGTATGTATGAATATACCAGCATGCACTGTGTAGCTGCCACATGCCAGTGAGAATGTCCTACGTTCCAAACACGTCTACTGATCCAAGAGCATGATAGCTGTGTATTAAGCTACTGTGGCTACAGACGTGACATCCATAAAGGGAGACATGACAAGTGCAGTTACATGGAGTGGTGAGGTAAGAGAGTGGTCTAGCTGATTACAAGGCTAGAGGCCAGTGGGAAGTGTGATGCCTTATTGGGAATCAGTAATACACGTTCCCATGACAGGATGCTAACACACAACTGCACCCACACACGTAGGTATTGACACACATGTATTCAGTGACACAGTAACACATTTATGGATTCACCGACACAGTAACACACACTCGCACTCAATTGCTACTGGTGAGGTGAGGACATCTGACTATGTGCAAATCATCATTACAGCACTGTGCACCTACATGACGCACCACAGAGAATACACATGTACAGGTAGTCAGTATGGCCTAAGATTGGGGACATCAACACGGATAGTAGAATGCATCGCCTGGATGGGGGGAGGGGTCTTATCAGTTCAGTATGGTGACATACATCTTCACCCCAGGGACCAGACAGCCTTATATACACACACACACACACATACACACACTGTGGCATTAAGTATTGAATACACTATGTCACACACATACAGATACCTCACATGTGAGATACACGCCACTGCCTATGTCCTGCTTTCTACATTGCATTCCGTACAGATGCGTACACTAGTGTACAGGAGAGTGAGTAACAATTGAGATGTATTCCCCACCATACGTGACATTTATGGACACAAACGCAACCACACATGCCAGTACTGTGAATCACAGACCTGCCTAGCTCATGATATGTATGACAGATGTACAGCAGTATTGCACGCATTACAAACTGTACTGACACTTCCTGTGGCAACAGTGCTGATATATGCACATGGGACGTCTTAACTATTAACAGGTGTCAAGTGATATACCTTCGCTGTCACCCTGATTGCTGTCTAAGTTGTGTGTTATGTCCTTCAATTAACAAAACCATTGTTTACCGGTTACACAGGTTATTGTAGGACCGCTTGTGACACACCAGTGAGCTGTTCACAGCAAACATCCATCTGCAAAGATGCCCCACCACTTAGTTATTTCCACACATCTGTCCATACCTGAGGTACATCTTTCCGTACATTCAGCATATCATCATATACAGTTGCCAGTGTTGAGGCTGCATTGCAACTGCATGATGTACTAGGATACACGTCACCTGCATACATCAGCAACTGCACACGCATGTTATCTGAATGCACAACACTACATGTACAGGTGTGTAGGTCCTACAATCCTGTCATTTGGGCATGTTTATACGCATTGCAATTGGTGGACATGTGTAATGACATACATGATACATGGACTGTTGTATGATATGATGGGTGTAATGGGTGACTGGTACAGAGGGAATGTTACCTCTGTCAACATTGATATCACACCTTAGGTACTGTTAGTATTCAGCAGCCATGGACCTACATTCCATGTGCATGTGTGTAATGGCTGTAGCCACCTGTTTGCACAAAGGACAACAACAGCTATGCTATTTACATGTATGTTGTGTGTGTGTGTGTGTGTGTGTGTGTGTGTGTGTGTGTGTGTGTGTGTGTGTGTGTGTGTGTGTGTGGCATGTACATACCCAGGGCAGGTACATGTATGTCATATCCATACATGAGGGTGTGTACTGGTGTACAGCAACAGTCATCTGCTAATGGTGGAAAATACTGAGGGCCCCTGGTATGTGTACAGCTGACCTGGTTACAGACAGTGGTATCATTGCATTGCATAACACATGATGCAACTGTGTCAGTACATGGGTACTCTCTACAGTTGATGTAGAGCTTGGTACAGTCCACTGGTCAAGGGTCACATGGTGGTGTACTCTTATATGTCCTACAACATGTATGGATGCATGTTGGTGGTCCGAGGGCATGGTGGTGTCTGAAGTTTACATCCTAGAATGCAGCATGTGACACTTGTGTCCTGCACATGACTTATCTGTGATGCCTTTCATGGGGGTACCAGTCAGTACATGTGAGTGGCCTTTATGTATGTGGGGACACCACCACCTGTAGCAGTCCGTACCTGTGTTATGGCCCACATGTCTGGTTCTGAGGTATATGGTGGTAGTGCTAGGTTCTGAGGTATATGGTGGTAGTGCTATTGTGCACTACAGAGCTATCAGCCAGGTGTTCCTCACTGCACAGATGTCAGTACTCCCCTTTGTTGGCTGTACAGTGACCAGCTGTGATTATGGACGCTACACATCTGGCACTGGTTAGCATAAGAAAAGAATGCAGTTGTCCTGTAGGTGTCAGGGAGTTATCCTGTATTTAGGACATTTCCCTTGGAATGGCACTGTATGGGTGGATGTGACTTTGGTATTATCCCCACTCCCGTGAATCATGGATGCATGTGATATGTGTCAAAGACCTGTCTGCTGTCAGCCATGTCATCCCAGAATGACAGCAGACTTTGTGTAAAAGACCGGTGTCAAATATATGTAGAGCAGCATTCCTGCTAACAATGACAACTACTAACACCAGAGCCCATTACAATGTGTTCTTTATGTCTACTTGTAATAGCATGGCCACTGGGCCTTACGTGTTTAGAATCAGAGTGCATCCCAGTCAGCCCTGTGCTACTAAGTGTATGAGCATGCCCAGTATAACCTTGTGTAGATGGACACACAGTGCATTCTGAGCAGCCCTGTGCTACTAAGTGTGTGAGCATGCCCAGTGAGACCTTGTGTCGGTTATGTGCCTCTGTGTATGGGCATGGCCATTGTAACCCTGTATAGTGGTAGTAGTCGTCCATTCCACAGATGGGCATACTCCATGTCAGGATGGATTCCTACTTTAAACACACAGGTTCACAGGTATGTACATCTTAACTGCCAGCATCCCTGTTGATGTCCGCATTCCTAGAAGGTCATAATGATAGCCTTGTAATGTGTAGTCTTTGTGGCACGACTCGTAAGTATGTAGTATTGTAATAGTAATCTGTAAATAGGCAGGTGTTCTGTTCCCACCACTGGCGTGTGTGTGTGTGTGTGTGTGTGTGTGTGTGTGTGTGTGTGTGTGTGTGTGTGTGTGTGTGTGTGTGTTTGTGTGTGTCCCTGTTTGCCTGAGGACTGAGTAATGCTTTTAGACTGCTCACACTCCATACATTTCTTATACCCACCTTTGGCAAGGCTGATGATGTCACCCACCTACAAATACATCTCTGGGAGTGCTGTGTCCCAGTAGTCTCTGTAGCGCGTTCTGTAACTGCGTAATGCTGTAGTGTAGTAAAGTAGTTAGGTCGGTGTTCTAATCCCACCCTTACTGTGTGTGTGTGTGTGTGTGCGTGTGTGCATGTGTGTGTCTGTCTGCCTGAGGACTGAGTAATGCTTTTAGACTGCTCACACTCCATACATTTCTTATACCCACCTTTGGCAAGGCTGATGATGTCACCCACCTACAAATACACCTCTGGGAGTACTGTGTCACAGTAATCTCTGTAGCATGTTCTGTAACTGCGTAATCTGTAGTGTAATAAAGTAGTTAGGTTGTTGTTCTAATCCCACACTTGCCGTGTGTGTGTGTGTGTGTGTGTGTGTGTGTGTGTGTGTGTGTGTGTGTGTGTGTGTCTCCATCTGCCTTAGGACTGAGTAATGCTTTGACTGCTCACACTCCATACATTTCTTATACCCACCTTATGCAAGGCTGATGATGTCACCCACCTACAAATACACCTCTGGGAGTGCTGTGTCCCAGTAATCTCGGTAGTGCGTTCTGTAACTGCATAAAGCTGTAGTGTATTAAAGTAGTTAGGTCGGTGTTCTAATACCAGACATGACGTGTGTGTGTGTGTGTGTGTGTGTGTGTGTGTGTGTGTGTGTGTGTGTGTGTGTGTGTGTGTGTGTGTGTGTGTGTGTGTCTGCCTGCATGAGACAAGTACAGTGCTTTGTAGTATTCACCGTAGCATGTGCCCTAAACACGTATTGCTGCAGTGTGATACGGTAGGGGTTTGTATACAGGACATGGCAAGTGTATGTTTGTCTATCAGAGCCTGTGTAGAGGTGGCCATGATTGTCTTACCATTGGACATGTTGGGAGCGGGTTTTGTAGTTTTCCTATATGGTATCTGTCTTATGACACATTGGCCACCTCACAAGGAGTACAGCTGTCAGTCAGCCACGGGACTGTGTTGGCAAGCCATACCCATACATCTGGCAAAAGGCCTGGTGAACAAAGTATGCAGCCCTACTAGTACCTGGTATATGTCTCGCACCCATGTGCCATGCACAAACAAACTTGCCTAGGATATCCCGCTATGTTGCTAGTACCATGCACATTGATGACAGATAGTAGGCATGGTGTGAATGCAGTGGCGTGCAGAGGACATGGCACCCTGTACAGCAGTACAATAGGCACATATATGCGGATATTGTGCCTTCACTATGTTCCACACTGAATGCCTGCAACATATGTGGTGCCATCAAATGTGATCCACAAAGGCCAGACAATGCTGTACACATGTGCCCTGTATGGACCCATGCCACTGACACCACGGAATACCTGTATCATACTATCCATGCAGGTGCAGGGCCGACCTGCTCACTATAAGCAGGTTTCGCCACACCAGGCCAGTATTGGGATATCGGGGTATAACAGGCTGTGTACACAACAAGTGTCTGCCAAACCAGGTACACCTGTACATGTCACTGTACAGTATTGTGGGACATGCACATCCCAGGCAATGTCCATGTGAAGGACTATCAAACACAGACATGGCATGCATTGCAGAGCTATGGTCATACACATTGGTAACCAGGATGTCAGGCCAGATAATGCAGTACCCATCTGTGTGGGACATTGCAGACACTGCACCCCTGCACTGCACACCATTGTTGGTTGACGCAATGCCAAGGATTACCCCTCACCCAGCCTTGTACAGCCATCTTGCACAGCCAACCACTACACACCAATGAAGCAATGCATACCTGCATGCCAGTACTGGCACCCTGTGTCTGCGTGTGGGTTGTGATGCTCCCAACCACAGTCACTCCCAGTATAACCCTCACTGGTATACCAACAGATGTCAAGCACTTTCACATGCCCTAGCCCATAGAACCTCCAGATATCCCCTGTGGTGCATGTGGTCCTGTGCATTACTGCAGTGTGGCAAACTAAGTAGTTACGTTGTGTATTTGTGGCCCTGGCAAAGGTGTCAATGCGTGTCCATTAGAGAGTGTGGTGACAATGTCATCCTTTCACGTGGACAGCCATGTGTGCCACACCTAATGTATGTCTACTATATCTGTTGCAGATGTCACTCACCTACACACATATGTTCTTACAGCACAGCAACATGTTGTCTTTGTGGCACATGTAGTAATGTCATACACATGTAATAGTAATGAGTAGTCAGGGGTTTGACCCCTGTACTGTTCGGCATGTGGCAGATGATGCTTATGGTTAAGTCTCCAAGCCCTTTCCTGGTGTACTTTGCCTGTTCCACCCACACACTCTCTGGTGGATGTGAAGGAATACACCTGCACAGCAGCAGCATGTGTATTGTAAGTGATGGACATGGTCAGGTGATGCCTCTGCACCTATTGCAGTCCTCCTCTAGCTGATTGCATGTGGTACAGCTGTGATGGTGTTCCCATAGCCATCCGCATGATAAACACAGTACACTATGTAGGCAAACATGTTATCTGGCCATGACAGTCGCTCTGAGTGGTACCTGGATGTGATGTTCTGACACGGCATCACAGATGATATCTAGATGTACCTCAATCATTTTCCACAGTGGGAAATAGCCTAAAGACAGGAGGGTGATGTGCCACACATGACTACAGCATGTAAGTGTAGCTATGCTGCATTGAGACTACTGCCTGTTTAACATGTGTCTGGTAATGGCTATTCTGCATGTTATAATACAGATATGACAGTACTCTGTTCATGAGGGATCCCCATCTGTAGGGCCATCTGTGAACTGGTCAGTGTGTGCAACCATTTGTTTCTTGTGATACACACTGAACACACATCTGTGCACAGCAGAAGCATGGTGTGAGGATTGCAGACAGTACATGATGATAGGGATGTGTTACTGCCACCGCATCCCTGACTGGACGTGTCACATAAGACAGTGGTATGACAGACACTCTGTGGGGTTCCCAGTGACAAGCCAATAATGGGCAACTGTTCATACATGCGGTCACACGTCTACTACACATTGTACAGTTGGCATGCAGTATATCTGCATGTGTTGTGCTCCCTCTGCAAATGTATACCATCTGTTGTGTTGAGTTGCTGGTGATATCTGTGCATACTGTCGTAGGTAATCCTGTATGCTGTTGTCTATCACTAAGCCATATGTGGGTTTAAAACGCAACACCATAGGCTGAATGGGTTGGGAGGTCCTGGCAGAACCTCCTGTCCCACTTCAGCTGACCATGTCACCGGGCATTAGCTCATCTGGGGCCCAGCCATAGACATCAACCTCTGTTGGCTCTGCACCACCTTTTAGTGGTACCACCACTGAGGATGGAGCATGTCCCCCCTGGGAGTAATACCAGACAGGTACATATCTGCTGTCGTGCGGTCCCAGATGTGTTGCGTTGGTGGCTCCCTAAGGGGTTCTGAAGCCAGATACGCCAGTTCAAGGGCAGAGTGTCACATTTACAGGGTCATGCTGCCCCTCCTGGACAGCCCCCAGCACTGCCTCCTTTGCAGCTGTGTAGGTGCAGTGGCAGTTGCCCATGGCTGGGGACCTCTGTCCCACTGTTCCCATGGCCTTGTGAATGCCAAAGACCCATCCCTATCTGGGGTGTATCCCCCCCACGTGTCATATACCAACCCTGTATGCTGTTTTTTCTGTGATCCTACCTATCGTTTATGGCCATACCTACACTCCTTCCCCAACATCTGACCCTCACCTACAGACACATAAGGCCATTCGGCTCCTAGGACAACATCTGCCCTATACATAGCTGTCCATTACACACACGTGCCCACTGGACACAAGAAACCCTTGTAATATGCATCACAACATACTCCTGTTATCCTCACCCTTGTCCCTCAGGCGCACGATCCTGGTATGCACATCGCTCCTACAATGTTCAGGTACACGTGATGAGGACGACCCCATTGTACACACAACACTACCAGTCCCTCTATGGTTACCCCATTTACGTTTATCACGATGATGTTGCACACAGCGCCTTGCATCAGTACTGTTCACACATAATGATTGGACAGATACTGTTGTGTTAATGTACATTACATGCACAGAGTGATGTATACGGCCAATGTACAACTATTTGCGTGTATGACTGACACATGTCTGTCTGAGGGGTCTTGTGATCACATAGAGCAATACCACTACATAATACAGGCATCGCTGATGTTTCCCGTTTCATTCGTTTGTAATGCTTTGTTGCCACATGGTATGTTCCTGATACACCTGATACATCTCTATATATGTAAGTACCTATATGCTGGACATAAACACTCACATATACATCTACATGATGGGATACATTCCTATACTGTTGAATGACTGTGCTGTATGATATGTTTGTGGTACTGCGGTACTGTCCATTGTCTATATATCTGCCATGGTGTATTGGTAATACACATTAGCTGTGTGCGTAGGGTCCTGGTTCCGACCCTTGCAAAGGACGTTTATTTGGTTGCAGGGCAGAACAAGCCCATTGGATACGGAGGGAGTAAGGCACATTAAAGCAGTTGGGAGGGGGTATGCGTCGGTTTGCGCGGTGTTAACCACTGCTGACCTCTGGTTACAGCCTCTTACACTCGGTTAACCTCTACATTGCTTTACCAGTGCAATACTCGCATACTGGCAGCCAAACACGCTTACACCCGCTCGCTCCCGCACTTGCAAATGCACCGACATTGGTGCTTGCATCTGTAATTTACACCCCTGGGTGGGAGCGAGGACCACAATATTACCTTGTGATGCCTATTACATCGGACTACATGACTACATTATCGGGATTGTCTGCCCATTAGGCGACTGCATTGCGTTCGACTGTACGGAATCAGTGGCCTGTCGAGTGAATCAATCATATTTGTGTGTACCTCATACAATCTGCTCCCACCTTGTGATGCCTATTACATCGAACTACATGACTACAGTATCGGGAATGGCTGCCTATTAGGTGACGGCATGGCGTTCGACTGTACAGAATCAGCGGCCTGTCCGGTGAATCAATCATATTTGTGTGTTCCTCATACAATCTGTTCCCACCTTGTGATGCCTATCACATCGGACTACATGACTACAGTATCAGGAATGACTGCCCATTAGGCGATGGCATGGCGTTCGACTGTATGGAATCAGCGGCCTGTCCAGTGAATTAATCATATTAATTGTGTGTTCTTCATACAATCTGCGCCCACCTTGTGATGCCTATTACATCGGACTACATGACTACAGTATTGGGAATCGCTGCCCATTAGGCGACAGCATGGCATTCAACTGTACGGAATCAGCAGCCTGTACAGTGAATTAATCATATTTGTGTGTTTCTCATACAATCTGCTCCCGTCTGGCTGATACATGGGAACCGAGACTCTTCAACAAGTAGTTGGGTTGTGGGAGCCATATCCGTCGGCCGAGTCATGCTACCGTATACCTATTATAGGTTTGCCAACTTTTCAATTTGCCAAGGTGGGACTTTAGGGTTACCACCTGTCCCACTTTGCGAGGGACACTGCGAAAATAATAATCAAGACATAGCAAATGTCCTGATTACAGGACATTATTATATTCTATGTTTCATTAATAGTTGCATAAAACAGTTATTTTATATATGAAACTTCTGTATGTTTTGTGAAGTAGCATAAGCAATTCAAATGTTACTAGAATAAACTTTTATTTGTTCAAATAAGTATAATCCTGTACTATGCACAGCTGTAGGTATGTTTTGTCCTGGAAAGTCTGACATTTCTACAGAACATGTCCCACTTTGGCCATTTGAAAAGGTGGCAACCCGATAGGCCCTGTATGTAGAGACGTCAGACTTTGCAGGGCAACACATACCCACAGCCAGTAGAAAGGGGAGTACTTCACTGTTTTGCCTAAATAAAAGGTTATTCTTGTAGCATTATAGTTGCTTATACTGTTACTTATAACATTTAGGTGTTTCAGGTACAAAATAATTGTTTTATGTAACTACTACAGACAATATAGGAAGTCTTTGCCCTAAATCACAGGACATTTGCCATAATTACATTTATTTTGCAGGACACAGCTGCCCAAAGGGGAGTGTCCCTCGCAATGGTGGACAGGTGGTAACCCCTACCCTATTATTCAATCAACTTTCTAAGGTAGTCGGCGGAAATGCACTTTCTCTCACTAGCAGACCACTCATACGAATGGGGAAGAATGAACACTGAATCAGGGACACTACATAACCTCAGGGACACATTTAGAAGGTTGGTGCTGTTAACCTGACACACTGACGGACCCAGAGCACATATGTATTCATACACATTGTCTGAGGTACATGCTGTTTAGGACTCTTACATGTTGTCATTATTCATTACGTGTATTCCACCACCTTTCCTCCTAATATCACTAGTTCTAGGAGGGTTTAGTTGGGACTGTGTTAGATTCTGATTCGTAATCACGGACATCCCTGGTAATCGGGGACAGTTCAATGATGTGATCCCTATGTGTTCCCCCAATGGTTTACGGACTGTCCAGTAGATGTGCTCTTAAGGTTTGGGAGGTATGGGTGTCTGCTATACCCACATCAGAATATTACTTACACCCACGGGGTGGTCCTAATACGTGTCTGCCAGCCAACACCTGCACGCCTAGGCCCATAATCGCATACCCATAGTTCCCCTACCTGCCACTACTCTACAGCACTCATCCTTACTGTGGGTGCAGGTGGGATATGAACACACCCCTACACACTGCCCACTCTCCCCATGTCGGGACACGTCATACATTGTGTCAACCCATGTGTTATCAGGCTTGCACAACCTACTGTTCCGTGTACAGCTACATCCTGCTCGCAGTAGTCTTTACTCGCATTCCCTGGAAGGACAACATTTTTGGTGTCCCACAAGGGACGTCGCTGTCCATGTTTAAAGTGCAGACCTTGTAGATCACTCCCACTGGTAGTTTCCTGCCGGTGGTCTGGGAAGCAGTGCTGTATTTACCTTTATTGTGTGTCTGTATGTCTCACCGGCCTAGCTGGGGGGGTGGGAAGTAGACGTTTGTTGATTGGACCTCCCACCAACATATGCCCGGTCTGAACATATGATGTTAAGTTGTCTATCTCGCCTTCATTCTTGCTGGTTGGGATCAGAGCCGATCCTTGGCTCCGACTTGGCCATCTTCAATAGCTCGAGAGTTGTTTACTGGCTCAAGGCTACCCCATATCCCATGATGCCTGCTGCTAGTTACCCAGATCTCATTTGCCGCTTCAGACTGCGAGGTTGTCTTACTGGCTCAGGCTCGTATACTTTATTGTATTTTTCTATTTTTACTAGAATTTATCCTTTATAGTGTACCTAATTTCTTAGTTGTACTATTCCCCTAGCTATAGTCTCTAAATAGCAGCTATCCCTCCTGTTTTTTTCTTGAAAACTCGTTTTACTTAGAGAGTTTTCCCCACCCCTCCCCCTCCCTTCCTTTCGCGGTAGCCGTTTAAATTAGAGGCTAACCCTTTTTTGTCTTTTTCTAGTTTAACAAAAAAAAAAAAAAAGAACGTTTTTAGGTAGTGTCTGTAGTAGTAGACTACTTAGTTTCAGTGTGTGTTAGCTGTATAGTTTATATTGTTTAATTAGTTATACCTGCTAACTTGTTTTTTCTTGTGTGTGTGTGTGTGTGTGTGTGTGTGTGTGTGTGTGTGTGTGTGTGTGTGTGTGTGTGTGTGTGTGTGTGTGTGTGTGTGTGTGTGTGTGTGTGTGTGTGTGTGTGTGTGTGTGTGTGTGTTTAACCTTGGTGTGTGTGTGGTAACATGTCCAAGGATACTAAAGTGTCCGGATTCAAGATGTGTGACTCATGCTGTCAGAAGATGTCTCTGACAGATGGTCACACTTCTTGTGTCTACTGTCTGGGTGCAGTGCACCTGCAGGACTCTTGTTCAGTCTGTCATGCTTTCAGCCCAAGGGTCCTGCAGGAGCACAAAAATAAGTTAATCCTTTGGGGTTTGCTTAAGCCACAGGATTCACAGGCTAAGGCTCAGCCTGCAAAATCCTCCAAGCCACCCAAGTCTTCGGCTCCTAGTTCTGAGCTGTCATTGGGTGAAGCACCACCATCCGTCTCAGCTCCAGGTGGAACCAATGTGTCTCCCTCACAGTCGGCTCCAACACGAACTTCGGAGCCGTCCATGAGTCGAAAGAGATGTAGGCCTCCCTCCTTGGAGTCGATACGCTCGGCTCCATGGTCACCTCTGCTCCAATCGGAGTGCAGTCATAGGTCCTCTCACTCCTCTCGGTCTTCTAGACTTTCAGATCATGATTTGGAGAGAGTGGTCAGCAGGTTGCTGAAATCACAGGCCCTAGCAAAAATGTTGTCCAGCCCCCCTCATCAGGTGTCGGCTCCGTCCACTTCTGTAGATATTCCTCCTCCGACTCCTTCCTTGAGTTCAGAGCCGGAGTTCGTTGGGGTAAGAGTCGTGGAACCGTCGGCCCCGATACCTTCTCCTTCGGTTCCGTCTCGGCTCCGATCCCATCCTTGGTCCCGTCCTTGGAGGGATCTGGGCACCGGGACTCCCTCGTTGGCTCCGAGGGGGCGAGTGGCATCGGACCCTTGTCTGACCCCGCTCTCCCCCTCGGAGCTTCGGCACAGGTGAGCTCGGCTCCTACATCGGCTTCGGAGCCATCCCCCTCGGTGCGGAGAGGGATTCCGATTTCTTCTGAACCGGAGTCTTCTTTGCGTCCGGGCAGGGATGCCTTCGAGGTCATGAGGAGTGTACTGGCCCCTGAGCTAGTCCCACGATCAACCCCATCGGCTCCTCCCCCTATGGTGCCTGCGTCTGCCTCTGCCCCTCCTCCTGACCCCAAGTGTGGGGAACCAGCGCTCCAGGGCACCCCTTTGGGTGGTTTTCCTCTTCCGAGGCCTCCTTTGATCACTCAGAGAAGCCACCTTGTAAGAGGAAGTGCAAGAGGAAGCACGTTGACTCCCCTGAGTCTGTCACATCAGATACCGACTTAGAGGATTCGGAAGGGTCCCTGAGATCCCCCTCTGAAGATTTCTCCTTTTCAGACATCCTTAAAATCCTTAAGCAGAGGGGGAACTGGAATACCCTAGCCCCTTCCGAGGATGAGTCGGTATTTCTGGACGCGTTTGGTTCCCGACCTTCCACCTCCTGGGTGTCTCTGCCTTTCGACCCACTTATGTCTGTGGTGGCTCGGAAGGCGTGGTCAGCTCCAGACACAGTGGAACCAACCCCCAGGAGACCTGCTAAATTTATAACTGCACCTCAGGACAAACAGTTTTTAACTAAGGGCGTACCTGTTGATGCCATGGTGGTAGCAGCAGCCACAAAGAAGGAGTTGGCAGAAACTTTGTCATCTGTCTATCCTCCTAACAAGGAGTCTAGGACTATGGACAGATATGGGAAGCGAATGTTTGCTTCAGCGACCTTCTCTATGAGGTCTCTGAATTATTTGTGCCATTTCACCCGCCTTTAGAGGGATCTCCTTAAAGAGCTTGGAGATACCCTCCAAGATCCATCAGCTGAGGGGGCTCAAGCTAAGGTGGCCTCCCAGCTGGCGACTCTGAATTCAGTTGTTAACTCCTCCATGAGGCTCATTTCTTATGCAGCCGATGGTGCGAGTAGAGCCGCAGGCACAGGCGTTGCCCTTAGGAGGTGCACATGGATGCGGCTATGTAATTTTGTGGACCCCTTCAGAGTGTCTTTCACCAATACTCCCTTTGATGGTTCCGCTCTCTTTGGTTCACAGGTGAAGGACACACTAACCAGGTGTGAACAGGAAGGCAAGACTCTCTCTGCCGTGGGAGACTGTTTTTCCACTCCTTCCAGACCATACCCCAAGAGTCAGAAGAGTGGAAAAATGTGGTTCCGCAAATCCCAGGGAGCCTTGCCTGACACACGTGGTGAGTTCCCCTCCAGGGGCAGAGGAGGGAACAATAACAGATGATGCCCTCGTGGCAGAGGGGGTCCGCAGAACCAGGGCAGCAGAGAATCCTTCTCTGAGAAGCCCTTTCAGCATCCCTGAAGGGTTGCCTGGCTGCCCACCTCTGGAGGCAGTCGGGGGAAGACTTTCACTGTACCCCAAAGCCTGGCAGAATCTAACTCAAGACAAGTGGGTACAGTCAATCATATCTGGAGGTTACAGAATTCCCTTTGCTCAACCCCCATTACTGTCAAACAAGTCCCTTCCAGATGTTCCACCCAATCTAAGGGACCAAGCAGCCAAAGAAATTTCAAAGCTGCTACACAAAAGCGTCATCCAGGAAGTCCCAGCAGACCAGATCGGATCCAGAACTTACTCAAGGTTCTTTTTGGTACCAAAAAAGACAGGGGACTGGAGACCCATTCTGGATCTCAGCAGACTAAACAGGTCTGTACAAAGAACAAAGTTTCGGATGGTCACGCTACAGTCCATTCTACCCTTCCTGGGTCAGGACAATTGGATGTGCTCTATAGATCTTCAGGATGCGTACTACCACATCAAAATGCAAGGCGCACCAGAAGATTCCTTCGCTTCTGGCTGGGGGCCAGTCATTATCAGTTCAGAGCTCTGCCCTTTGGTCTCAACACAGGCCCCAGGGTGTTCTCCAAATGCATGGCAGTGGTTACGGCTCACCTGAGACATCAGAGATTCCAGGTGTTTCCATATCTAGACAACTGGCTCCTCACTGCTTCCACCAGGCATCACCTCCTGCAAGCCAGGGACTACACTATCAAAACTTTCTCCAGGCTAGGTATCACAATAAATTTCGAAAAATCTGCATTGCTGCCCTGTCAGCATATCACTGATATAGGCACAAATCTAAATACAAGGAACATGTTTACGAGCCTTCCACCAGACAGGGTATTACTAATTCGCCAGCAAGTACAGATTTTATTAACATGCAAAACGGTTCAAGTCAGGTTCGTCCTCCGAACACTGGGTTCCATGGCATCAGCAAGTCTTCTTGTCCCCCTGGCCCACTTTCACATGAGAATCCTCCAGGGGCTTCTATTCACACAGTGGTCCTTCCAACAGCTTCCCATGTCTCACAAAATTATGATCACAGAAGCATGCAAGAAGCACCTCGCTTGGTGGATGGTCTCCCCATTAGTGTCTCAGGGCAGACCATTTGTGATATCCCCATCCAGTCGCCACAGTGACCACGGATGCCTCCCTGATAGGGTGGGGGGGGCATCATCAGGGCAGGACAGTCCAAGGCACCTGGCAGCCTCACGAGTACCATTTGCATAAAAATGTCTTGGAGATGAGAGCCGTGCTTTTAGCATTGCAAGCCCTTCAGGACTCTCTCCCTCCCGGGACCATTGCAATTCAAATGGACAATATGTCAGTGGTGTGGTACATCAACAAGCAGGGCGGAACCAGGTCCTATCCTCTATGTCGAAAAGCACTCAGACTCTGGCAGTGGGCGATCTCTTTCCAATGTTTTCTGATCGCAACGCACATCCCTGGGAGTTCCAACATCATCGCAGACAGGCTCAGCAGAGCAATTCTCATGCCTCACGAGTGGTCTCTGAATCAGGTAATTGCGGAACAAATATTTCGCAAATGGGGGCAACCTTGCTGCGACCTGTTCTCCACACCTTTCAACAGCAAGTGCAGCAATTTCTTCTCCCTTCTTCCACTTCCCGGCCACTCCCCCAGAGACGCTCTAGTCCACGATTGGCCTCAGGGACTTCTTTACGCTTTCCCTCCGTTTCCCCTAATACCCAAACTCATACAGAGAGCAACTGCGTTGGGTTGCAAAATGATCCTCATTGCCCCTTACTGGCCTCGACAGATATGGTTCCCATTCCTGCATCATTACCTTCTCGAGCAACCTTGGATTCTGGATCCTATTCCAGATCTACTGATTCATCAATCGGGCAGACTGCATCGATGCCTTCAAACACTCCAGCTCACAGCTTGGTTGCTCCACTTCCAACCTTAGCCAGGCTTCCTAATATTTCCTCCTCTGTGCGGGAAATTATTATCTCATCGCACAATTCCACAACTAGGAAAACTTATGCTAGCAAGTGGAAACATTTTTCTTGCTGGGCAGAGGCTAAGAATATAGATCCTTTTCAGCCCCTGTCCACGAGATTTTGGAATTTTTAGCAGAACTCTTTCATTCTGGTTCCGCTTCTGCTACAATCAGGGTTCAGTTAGCTGCCATTTCGAATTTTCACATTGGGTTGTCTTCTAACATCATGTCTCATAAGCTGTGTAAAGCCTTCCTCAAAGGAACCACTCTGCTTAGGCCCCCAGTGAGGGATCCCCCGCCTCCGTGGGATCTAAATTTTGTGCTAGCTTCCCTAATCTTGCCACCTTTTGAACCTGCAGCATCTTGCTCCATTAAGTTTTTATCCTGGAAGATTCTCTTTCTGGTAGCCATTACTTCTGCCAGATGTGTTTCGGAGCTTCAGGCTCTATGTATTCGTCCTACATACTTAGTTTTTCATAACGATAGGGTCGCTCTAAGGACCAATCCTTCCTTCCTTCCTAAGGTCTGTTCAAAAAATAATTAAAATCAGTCCATAGACCTTCCTGTGTTCTTTCCTAATCACACCAATAAGGCAGAATATAAATTGCACCAGTTGGATGTTCACAGACAACTGCGTTTTTATTTGCATAAGACAAAAGACATCAGGAAGTCGGACCAACTCTTCCTTTCCTATGCTGAGGGCAGACAGGGTCTTCCAGTCTCAAAGGTAACATTATCTAGGTGGTTGTCTCACATTATTTCATTCATTTACCAGCTGAGAAACAAAGAATTATCTATCAAACCAAAAGGCCACTCTGCTAGGGCATTTCCCACCTCGGTGGCCTTCCAGTCTAGGTTGCCCATGGAATCTATCTGTGCAGCTGCTACGTGGGCTAACCCACATACCTTCATTTCTCATTATAAACTAGACATTGCTTCCAGAAACAGAGCTGATTTTGGTTCCACTTTTCTGAAGAGTCTGTTCCAATGAGCCACCCAGGATAGTAGGTGCTAGGGACACTGAACCAACCAGCAAGAATGAAGGCGAGATAGACAACTTAACAAAGAAGTTATGTACCTACCATACCGTTGCATGTTAGTTGTCTTCTTCTCGCCTTCTTTCTTGCGTCCCACCCTCCATCCCCCTATCCTAGTGGATCGAGAGGAGCTCTCTTTTTCATATTTCATTGGCTGAACCTTCTCTGGTTGTCCTTTTCTGCTTAGATAGCTTCACAGTTAGGCCCAAGGGGCTACTAGGGCAGAATTCTTCCTTAGTTATGTCTGGAATAGCTTTTTCAAACGAGATCTGGGTAACTAGCGCCAGGCATCATGGGATATGGGGTAGCCTCGAGCTATTGAAGATGGCCGAGTCGGAGCTGAGGATCGGCTCCGATCCCAACCAGCAAGAAAGAAGGTGAGAAGAAGACAACTAAGATGGAACGTTATAGTAGGTACATAACTTCTTTTTACCCGTAACTGCTGTAACATAACCTGGGTATATACATGTGTATATTTACTATAATATACATATATATATATATATATATATATATATATATATATATATATATATATATATATATATTTACATTAATATATACAGATATATCTGCATATGTATTCATACATGTATATTCATATCTTACTGTCTATATATATATATATATATATATTATGTGTGTGTGTGTGTGTGTGTGTGTGTGTGTGTATATATATATATATATATATATATATATATATATATATATATATATATATATACATATATAAATGATATATATATATACATATATGATCATATATATAAATGATTTTACATATATATATATATGATTATATATATATGCTTATATACATGATTTTATATATACACAGATTATATATATATATATATATATATATATATATATATATATATCCTGTGTGTCAATACATTCCCCGCTCTTACACACTTACACATGCATAATGGTGTTTATATATGCTTCACCAGCATACTAGTGCTTTATTCATTATACAATTGCACTTTATAAGCACTTACACGAGTGCATGGATCGTGCAATCTCTAACAGAACCAAGATGCTATCATACAAAAAAAGGAAGCCAATCTGGTGGTCCCCTGCAGTAAACAAACTCTACAACAGAAGAAAGAAACTGTTGCAAAAAAGAGTAAAATCCCATGATTGGAGGAACTCCATGGTCAGCCTCAGTAAGAAGCTGATATCCCTCATAAAATCCTCCAAAGCTAGTTATGAAAACAAAATCGCCACTGATTCTAAAGACAACCACAAAGCATTCTATAGCTATGTCAAGAATCTCAATGGCAACACTCAGATCTGCTCTGAGTTACAGCACAATGGCACTATATATACAGAACCAACTGATATTGCCAACATCCTGGCAGATTGGTTCAGTGCTAACTTTACCCCTCTCTCATCCCCTAAAGGGCCCATCTCTGTACCGGAAGAATGCAAAGTACCTGTAATCATGGCTGCACAGGTAAAAAACACACTCTCCAAAGCCAAGAACACAGCATCCATGGGACCTGACAACATCCCAGGCTGCCTTCTACATGAACTACAGAACGAACTGGCACCCCACCTAAGTACCTTGTTCAATCTTAGCCTCACCTCAGGCTTTGTGCCCACTGAATGGTGCACAGCAACAGTTATTCCACTCCACAAGGGGGGAGCCACCACGGACCCCGGGAACTACCGCCCCATTAGCCTGACGAACCTGGTCTGCAAGGCTATGGAGTGTATCATCATGGAACTTATAAACAATGACATTGGTAATCTCCAAACTCTGGACCCTACTCAGTTCGGGTTTGTAAAAGGCAGATCATGTCTCCTAAACCTGATAGACTTCTTTGAAGTGGTCACCAAAGCTGTAGATGAGGGTAAGGTGGTACACACAGCCTATCTAGATCTCGCCAAGGCTTTCGACCCCATCCCCCACTCTGGAATTATAGACAAACTCACTAAACTAGGTATAAATCCCTGTGTCACAAGATGGGTTGCCAACTGGCTCACTGACTGAACCCACACTGTGAAAGTAGAAGACTCTAAATCCAACTTCAGTCCAGTGACAAGTGGAGTACCACAGGGTTCAGTCCAAGGTCCTCTCCTGTTTGGTATCTACTTCTCTGAAGTACAGGCTAACACAGAAGGTCTTTGGCTAACAAAGTTCACAGATGACTGCAAACTAGGAGCCATAATCAAATCTCCTAATGATGTGGACATCCTACAAAAGGGCCTCACTGAGACAGATGCCTGGTGTCAAAGCTATGGCCTCAAGCTCAATGCCAAAAAGTGCATTGTCATCCCTTTTGGTAAAAACTCTGTACCCATGAACTACCACATAGGTGGTAGTCTACTTAACACTGAAAGTATGATAAGAGACCTTGGGACACAGGTGGACAGTAGTCTCTCCTTTGATAATCACATTGCCACAGTAGTCAGGAAATCCTTCTACGTGGCACACCTCATCACAAAAGGTTTCTCATCCAGGAAAAAAGAGTTCATTGTTCCCCTCTACTCATCACTCATTAGACCCATTATAGAGTATAACGCCCCTTCTGGTATGTACCTCACAAGACATCTACAACAAATGGAAAGGCCACAGAAATACCTCACAAAGAGGATTACTCAAACAGATGCCCTACGCAGACCGTCTCAAAAAACTCCAGCTTTACTCTGTCGCATATCGCCTACTCAGAGGCGATCTCTGCCTAACATGCAAAGCTATGTCAAACCCAGAGCTGTTGGGCATGCTCCATGTAAATAAATCCCAATCCCTCCGAGCTACACACTCTAGGGACCTAAACCTTGTCACCACAATAAACAGAACATGCTGGAGGGATAGATTCCTATCTCAGAGACTTCCCATACTCTGGAACAAACTACCTATCTATAGCAAACAAAGCTGCTCATTAGCACTCTTCAAGAAAAATCTTGATGATTGGATGGGAGATAGGAAATTCACCCCAGGGATCACTTCTGTGGCTCTGCTTGACAGAGGCACAGAAAAATAATTTTCTTGGGTGGCAAAAGCCAGGGTACTGTTTGGCTAGGCTTATATTGGCCCTAGGGCCAATAGCCTAGTACCTACCTATGAACACCGACACTTCACTCCAGTTATCTTGTAATCGGTATGTAGCACGTTATACAGTGGACATATGTCGCAATATGTTCATGTATGGATTACCGATGGTAATTGGAATGTGATAGTGTGATTCGACCCGTCCCTCTTCTGCACAGCCTATTATTCCATCTACTGTCAATGTTTGTATGTGCACATTCCTATTATTTATGTCAACAAATAGAATGCATGTGTTACAGAATTTGTACTTCAACATATTGTTGTCTGCATGTGAGTATGCATATATACCTATTACGACCTAGCTGTCCTCCACGGGGCGGTCCATTAGAACCGTCCCATCCAACCCTGGCCCGCCTGCATCCATAAGTGCATACCCATAGTTCCTCCACCCCACCCGTGTTGAATTTACATGCGTAACATCCATTATCCACTTGTTATCGCAGCCATGACACACCTTTACACATTGCCCTCTCCAGAGCTTTTGGGGCCCTACACACATTTTGTCCTGTCTCGTGTATTCACAGGGTCTCCCGTCATGAATATTTGCAAATACATGCGTTTCCTGGGATTATGAAATCTAGCCATTTGCACTTTCCAATTTTTGGAGGTCCCAGCATGGGACTACATTCCGTCTGTGTGTAAAGTAGACTTAGCAATTCAACAATGTTACTCCCACTGGTAAAACCCTGCCTGTGGTGTGAGCAGTGGTGCTCTGATCACTCCTGGGCAGCTTTTTATGACGTACGTTAAAAGCACTATATAATACCAAAATTGCTCTTGATTCCCTTCACATCCCTTGTGTATGCTTTATTGTTACAACGTCCGTTCTATCTAAACTCTCTTGTTGTTATAATCATATTGCAAGATTTGCCACAGGCCTGCCCTACAAAACCCATCACTGTACTAATCTTCAGAACCTAGGTTGGATAGAACTACCAAATCTACTTCTACAAGAAACTTATTATATTTTTTAAATAATCTCTTCAACTCAACTGAAAAACACTCGCCTGTCTGGAATAATTAGGCTTTGCCAATGATAAAATAAATATATATATATATATATATATATATATATATATATATGTGTGTGTGTGTGTGTGTGTGTGTGTTTATGTGTGTGTGTGTGTGTGTGTATATATATATATATATATATATATACATATATATATATATATATATATATAGATATATATAGATATATAAATATATATATATATATATATATATATATATATATATATATATATATATATATATATATATATATATATATATATATATATTTCATTTATATAGATATATTATCTATACACACGTGTATATATATGTGTGTGTGTGTGTGTGTGTGTGTGTGTGTGTGTGTGTGTGTGTGTGTGTGTGTGTGTATATATATATATATATATATATATTACATCTGTACATACAAACATACATTTCCTATGCTGGGAGCAGCTTACACCCGCGCAGGCGCAGACGCCTATGCTTACTGTGCGTTACATATGTTTACTGCCGCTTATTTGTGCTTACTTGTGCCTTATTCATTATGACAGTACCACTTTGATTGAAAGGATCTGGTTAATAGTCCCATGCGATACACATGTTCACCTTTACATGTTTAAATGTCGGCTTTACAGCAGCGCAACATTCAGTGTTAATTTGTCCATCTCCCCTTCGTTCTTGCTGTTTGGGTTCGGAGCCGATCCTCGGCTCCGACTCGGCCATCTTCTATAGCTCAAGAGCTGTTTACTGGCTCGAGGCTACCCCTTATCCCAGAATGCCCAGCGTCAGCTACCCAGATCTCGTTTGCTGCTTCAGCTGCAAGGTTGCTTCGTTACTGGCTCAGGCTTAGTATAGTGTTTTCTATTATTATAATTGTTTTTTATTCTTAAAAATGTATCAAGTTTTTGTCTAGATATAGTACTTTATCCCTTATTGCTTCTTGTGTGTTGTAGCTTTGTTGGCCATCACTCTATAACTCGCAGGCCTTCTGTTTCTCTTAAACTTGTTTAAATTAGAGAGTTCTCCCTCCCCCCTCCTTAGGACAGCCGTTTAAATTAAAGGCTCTCCTTTCTGTTCCTTAACTGGAAAAAAAAAAAAAAAAAAAACGGTTTCTTAGCTTAGTAGTATAACATTTTCTTATTGTTATTGTGGTTCTTTAGTTTGTTGTTGTTAGGAAAATGTCTAAAGATACCAAGGTATCTGGCTTCAAAATGTGTGACTCATGCTGTCAAAAAATGTCTCTGACAGATGGGCACACTAGTTGTGTATATTGTTTGGGCGCTGTTCACCTGCAGGACTCCTGATCTATATGTCTTGCTTTTAGTCCAAGGGTCCTGCAGAAGTGCAAAAACAAATGAATCCTTCAGGGATTATTGAAGCCTCAGGATTCTCCGGCTAAAAGTACTCAGCCAGCGAAATCCCCTAAGTCTGTCAAGCCGTCAGCTCCACCTTCGGAGCCGACTCCTTTACTTGACCAACCAAGTATGCCGGTGCCGGTTGGCACCGACAAGGCATCTCCTCCGTCGGCTCCATCTACTATTTCGGAGCCGTCTCTGAGCCATAAGAGACTGAGGTCTCTGTCCTTGGAGCCCATCCACTTGGCACCTCAGTCACCCTTGTTACAGAGTGAACGTAGCCATCATTCTTCCCACTCCTCTCGATCCTCTAGATTATCGGATCATGATTTGGAGAGAGTAGTAAGTAGGTTGCTTAAGTCACAGGCACTGGCAAAATTACTGTCCAGCCTACCTCAGCAGGTATCGGCTCCAACCGCCTCGATTTCTGTTCCTCCTCTGACTACATTTAGCTCGGAGCCGGAGACCATGGAGCTGCAGGTAGTAGAACCGTCAGCGCCGATCATCCTCTCTCCTTCGGTTCCGACGTCGGCTCCGATTACCTCAATTGTACCTTCTATCATGGGATCTGGGCGCCAGGGCTCTCTCTTCGGCTCCGAGGGGGGGAGTGGCATCGGACCCTTGTCCGACCCCGTTCTCCCCCTTGGAGCTTCGGTGCAGGTGAGCTCGGCTCCAACATCGGCCTCGGAGCCATCACCCTTGACGCGAAGAAGGACTCCTGTCTTCGGAGCCGGACCTTTCTCTGCCTAGAGGTCGGGACGCCTTTAGGTCATGCGGAGTGTGCTGTCCCCTGAAACAGCTCTACTGCCAGCTCCATCGACTCCGTCCCCCGTGGTGTCTTTTCCAACCTCTACTCCTCCTCCAGACCCCAAGCATAGGGAACCTATGCCCCAGGACACCCCATTGGGTGATCCCTCTTCTTCTGAAGCCTCTCCTGATCACTCAGAAGAGCCTGCCCGGAAGAAGTGCAAGAGGAAGCACATAGACTCCCCTGAGTCTGTCACCTCAGCTACAGACATGGATGAATCGGAAGGGTCCCCAAGGTCCCCCTCTGAAGATGTTTCCTTTTCAGACATCCTTGAAATGCTTAGACAGAGGGGGGACTGGACTTCCCTAGCCCCTACCAAGGATGAGTCTGTATACCTGGACGCATTCGGTTCCCAACCTTCCACCTCCTGGGTATCTCCTCCTTTCGATCCACTCATGTCTGTAGTGGTTCGAAAGGCTTGGTCAGCTCCAGATTCTGTGGAACCTACTCCGAGGAGACCAAACAAATTTATTACTGTCCCCCAGGACAAACAATTCCTTTCCAAAGGTGTGCCCATTGATGTCATGGTGGTAGCAGCAGCCACCAAGAAAGAGTTAGCAGAAACCTCTTCATCTGTTCATCCTCCAAACAAAGAGTTTCGGACGATGGACAGATATGGAAAGCGAATGTTTGCTTCAGCGACCTTTTCAATGAGGTCCCTGAACTATCTATGCCATTTTACACGTCTTCAAAGGGATCTCCTGAAAGAGCTTGGAGATACCCTTCAAGATCCTACAGCTGAAAGAGTACCAGCCAAATTAGCTTCTCAGCTTGCTGCTCACTATTTCAAGTCAACTCCCCCTCTGATTTGCTGATTTATGCAGCGAAGCAAGGCAGCAGGCACAGGTGTGGCTCTGGGTGGCTTTGGGAGGGAGATGCAGCTGCCTCAGTTTGCGGAACCCATTGTCGTTCTTCACCATTCACCACCCCTTCCCTTTGATGGTTCCTTTCTCTTTGGGCCTCAGGTGAAAGACACATTGACCAGGTGTGAGCAGGAAGGCAAGACTCTTTCTGCCGTGGGAGTCCATTTTTCCACCCCTTCCAGACCTTATCCCAAGGGTCAGAAGAGCGGAAAGATGTGGTTCTGAAAATCCCAGGGAACCTTGCCTGACATACGTGGTGATTTTTCTCCCAGGGGCAGAGGGGGAAACAACAGTAACAGACGCCGCCCTCGTGGCAGAGGGGGACCGCAAAACCAAGGTGACAGAGAAACCTTCTCTGCCAAACCCTTCCAGCATCCCTGAAGGGTTGCCCGACTACTCACCTCTGGATGCAGTCGAGGGAAGACTTTCGCTGTACCCAAAAGCCTGGCAAAATATAACAAGAGACAAATGGGTACTATCCATTATATGTGGAGGTTACAAAATTCCCTTCCATCAATCCCCCATAGAATCAAAAAAGTCCATCCCAGATGTCCCACCCAATCTAAGGGATCAAGCAGTCACAGAAGTTTCAAGACTGCTAGAAAAAAGAGCCATTCAAGAAGTCCCCGCAGACCAACTAGGATCCGGAACTTACTCAAGATTCTTTTTAGTACCAAAAAAGACAGGGGACTGGAGACCAGTACTGGATCTCAGCAGATTGAACAAATCTGTACAAAAAGAAAAGTTCCAGATGGTGACACTGCAGTCCATTTTCCCTTTTCTGGATCAGGACAATTGGATGTGCTCGATAGATCTTCAGGATGCATACTACCATATCAAGATGGACAGATGCTCCAGGAGATTTCTTCGCTTCCGGGTAGGGGCAAGTCATTACCAGTTCAGAGCTCTGCCCTTTGGTCTCACCTCAGCCCCCAGGGTGTTCACCAAGTGTATGGCAGTAGTCACGGCTCACCTGAGGCATCAAGGATTCTAGGTGTTTCCCTGTCTAGACAACTGGCTCCTTACTGCTACCACCAGACATCAATTGCTAAGAGCCAGGGATTATACCATCCAAACATGCTCCAACCTAGGTATCTCAATAAATTTCGAAAAGTCTGCATTGTCACCTTGTCAGTCCTTAACCTTTATAGGCGCAAGATTAAATACGAAAGATCTGTCTGCAAGGCTACCAGTAAACAGAGTGGCAGACATTCGCCGACATGTACAGGTATTATTAGGATGCAGAAAGATTCAGGCTAGATTCGTCCTAAAAAACTTAGGTCTCATGGCAGCAGCGATCATATTAGTTCCCCTGGCTCGTTTTCACTTGAGGATTCTCCAGTGGATGCTTTTCACCCAATGGTCCTTTCAACAACTTCCTTTGTCTCACAAGATAATAATCACACAATCATGCAAAGACCACTTGGCTTGGTGGATGGTCTCTCCGTCAGTACCCCAGGGCAGACCATTTGTCCTTCCTCCTCCAGTTGCCACGGTGACCACGGATGCCTCCCTGATCGGGGGGGGGGCATTTTCAGGGCAGGACTGTTCAGGGCACTTGGCAACCCCACGAGTACCACTTGCACATAAACGTCTTGGAGATGAGGGCGGTGCTTTTAGCGTTGCAAGCTCTTCAGAACTCTCTACCCACTGGGACCATTGCAATTCAGACAGACAATATGTCTGTAGTGTGGTACATCAACAAGCAGGGTGGAACCAAGCCATATCCCTTATGTCGAGAAGCACTCAGATTATGGCAGTGGGCGATCTCCTCTCAACGGTTTCTGATGGCAACACACATCCCTGGGAAGTCCAACATCATAGCGGACAGGCTAAGCAGAGCTATTCTCATGCCTCACGAGTAGTCTCTCAACCGGAGAGTAGCGGACAGAATCTTCTGCAAATGGGGTCAGCCTTGCTGCGACTTTTTCGCAACTCCTCTCAACAGCAAGTGCGACAATGTCTTCACTCTCTTCCCTCTTCCCAGACACTCCCCCAGAGACGCTCTAGTTCATGATTGGCCCCAAGGACTTCTGTATTCATTCCCACCCTTTCCACTAATTCCCAAACTAATTCAGAAAGCTACCGTGCTGGGTTGCAGGATGATCCTCATTGCCCCCTACTGGCCTCGACAAATCTGGTTCCCTTTCCTGCATCGTCACCTTCTAGAGCAGCCTTGGAATCTGGACCCAGTTCCGGACCTCCTGATCCATCAGTCGGGCAGGCTGCATCAGTCTCTTCAGTCTCTCAGCCTCAATGCTTGGTTGCTCCACTTCCAACCTTAGCCTGACTTCCCAGTATTTCCAATTCAGTGCGTGAGATTATCCTTTCCTCGCACAAACCTACAACCCGGAAGACTTATGCTACCAAGTGGAAACGTTTCTCTTTCTGGGCAGAGGCTAGAAATATAGATCCCTTCACAGCCCCGGTCCATAACGTTCTGGACTTCTTAGCAGAACTTTTTCAAGCGGGCTCCTCGTCGGCCACCATTAGAGTTCAATTAGCGGCAATCTCTAATTTCCATACGGGCCTGTCAGAAACCAGCATCATGTCCCATAAGCTTTGCAAAGCCTTTCTGAAAGGAACAATCTTGCTCAGGCCTCCAGTGAAAGATCCCCCACCTCCGTGGGACTTAAATTTGATCCTAGCTTCCTTGATACTTCCTCCCTTTGAACCGGCAGCTTCCTGTCCCTTGAAATTGCTTACTTGGAAAACCCTCTTTTTGGTGGCCATTACTTCAGTGAGGAGAGTTTCTGAACTTCAAGCCCTTTGTGTTCATCCTCCTTACCTAGTTTTCCATAAGGATAGAGTTTCACTCAGGACTAATCCTTCGTTCCTTCCTAAGGTCCCCTCCGAGAACAATTTGAATCAGTCCATCGATCTGCAAGTCTTTTTTCCAAATTATTCCAACAAAGCTGAACACAAATTACACCAGTTGGACGTTCATAGGCAATTACATTTTTATTTGCATAGGACTGAGCAAATAAGGAAATCAGACCAACTCTTCCTGTCCTATGCGGAGGGTAAACAGAGTCGACCAGTGTCTAAAGTAACCTTATCCAGGTGGTTGTCCTCTATTATTACCATTATTTGTCAGTTGAGGCATAAAGAACTCCCTGCTAAACCTAAAGGCCACTCTTCTAGGGCTTTAGCTACGTTGGTAGCTTTTCAAGCAAGACTACCAATGGAAGCCATTTGTGCGGCGGCCACATGGGTCACCCCTCATACCTTCATTTCACATTATAAATTGGATGTGGCCTCTAGGAGTAGAGCTGATTTTGGTTCCACTGTGCTTAAGAGTCTGTTCCGATGAGCCACCCAGGACTAAGGTGCTAGGGACGCTGTCCCAACCAGCAAGAATGAAGGCGAGAGAGACAACATAACATTAAGAAGTTATGTACCTACCATAACGTTCCATGTTCATAGGTTCATAAGTTCGTACTAGGCTATCTGCCCTAAGGCATTTATAAGCCTAGCCAGAGTGTATGTGGCTTACACCACCCCTTAGGATGAGAATACTACGCCCTTTTAGGGTTTAGTTTACTATGCCTCTGTCTAGTAGTGACACAGAGATGACCCCCGGGGTAAACCTACGATCTCCCATCCACTCGTCGAGATTTCTCTTGAATAGAGTCAGTGAGGGGCTCTGCCTAACATGGACTGGGATTCTGTTCCAGAGTGTAGGGAGCCTCTGGGTTATGAATCTGTTCCTCCAGCACGTCCTATTTATTTCTGTGTTGAGGTTTAAGTCACTTGTTCTCGTGGCTCTGATGGATTTGGATTTTCTGAGGTGGAGCATGTCCATTAATTCAGGATTGGACATGGCCTTGTACGTCAGGCACAGATCACCTCTGATCTTGATGTTAGTTGTCTTCTTCTCGCCTTCTTTCTTGCCACCCACCTTCCATCCCCCTAGCCTAGATGGACTGAGAAGAGTCTTCCTATGAGTCTTGTCACTGGCTGAGTCTTTACCGTTTTATGTCCTCTACCTTTTTTCTTCAGCCCTCTAGCTGAAGTCTTGCTTTTGGGACAGTTGTCCTCTTGTATTATGTTGGTGTAAGGTCTTCCAAATGAGATCTGGGGATCTAACGCCAGGCATTGTGGGATATAGGGAGGCCTCGAGCCAGTAAGTAGCTCTCGAGCTTTAGAAAATGGCCGAGTATGTGCCGAAGGTCACCCAACCAGCAAGAAAGAAGGCGAGAAGAAGACAACTAACATGTAACGTTATAGTAGGTACATAACTTCTTATTCTTTGGTTATCTTCCTGATTCACCCACTGTTCCCTCATACACCTCCAGTTCACCTATTGTGCATCCATCCCAGTCTCCCCTTGGTGAATTATTACATTACCTGTCACCCCCCCACCCCATAGGTATACACGCAAATACTTATCTTTCATGACATGGTAGGTAGACCCAGGTAATACCCGTTCATCTTTGGGCCATCCTGACAAGGACGACTTGGACCACGAATGGGCAGATATTGGGCGAATGCTCTGACCATTGGTAGGGTTGACACCTTTTCATATGACCAGGATGCGACATTTTGGGGGCACACATCAGAGTTTACAGGCCAACACATACCCACTGTCAATACAAAGGATAGTACTTTAGTTTTATGCCTAAATATAAGCTTTTATTGTTGTAGCAGTTTAGTTGCTTATTCTGTTTCTTGTAACATTTAGGTATTTTATATATGGAAATAAGTATTGTATGGGACTATTACATAAAATATGGGACATAATTATGTCCTACAATCGCAGGACATTTGACATTTATAATGGTTTTGCAATGGACACAACTGCCTAGAGGGGGACTATCCCTCAAAATGTGGGACAGGTGGTAACACTAACCATTGGGCTAGGCTTAGCAATTGGCGGCACGCTAACATGATGCGTTTTGCTTCCACTTGGTATAACTATTGACACGACAATGGATTACAGGCACGGGGTTTTAAATATCATTTGTTCGAGGGACAGGAACTCAGTATTCAGCTACGTGCCTTTGTGTTTACTTTTTATTTTGGTGTTCGCAAAATTGTCTTGTATGCTTTGCATACATTTCAGTATCCACGGACACTGACAGGATGATTACTATTAGAGGCAGGCTGTACTAGTCAGCATTTTAGGTTGCGCGTATGTAGCTGACATGTTCACGCCTCCGTGCAGCGCTTGGACATGCCCCCTGCACTCTCGCACATTTCCTATGCACATGGCCGTTACGGTAGTGCACCTTCATTAATATGCATGTGGTGCTGCTGCGCCATCTCTACGCTGCATGGTCGGCGCAAGGCTAATGCCGTCCTTGCGCCAAGCTTCATGAATCCAGGGGTTAGTTTACACTACTGTGTTAAGGGGAAGGAGGACTTGGTTAAAGGAATGAGTTGAATGCTTTTATTGCTCTTAATAGAACCACCCTCTGTAATTGCTCCCTTACTGAAAATAACCTGATTATATATAAATAATGAATGACTTTGATGCTTTTCATTATGCTCAACTAGGCTTGCTTGTTTGTGTGTTTCAATAAAGGATATTCCATTTTTAATTCAACTGTGGACTACCTACTATATTTTATTATTTTGTAGTACATATTTTAAAGTTCAATGTTGATTAGTGAACTAGGTGCATAACATATTTCAAGTAGCTTGCACCCCCTACACTGCAAAGTTTCTGCTTGGTTTGTTTTTGACCCAGTATAGATTGCTTACTGGATTTTCTGGGACTTCGAGGGATACCACCGATTTTACTTTTTACAATTATGTTTTTACCCTCATACAACAAAAGATGTCAGAAATACTGACCAATTGTCTGTTTCATTTGCAGAATTGAAATTGGGAAAACCACTTGCCAAAGTAACTTTAGCAAGATGGCTGACTGATTCTATTTCATTTATTTATAACAAATTGGGTATTGCCATACCACAACCAGTACAGGCTCATTCAACTAGATCCATGGTAACTTCTTTGGTTTTCCAATCTACAGCATCCATAGATGATGTATTTGCAGCAGCAACCTGGGCTACTCCCAATACCTTTGTTATTTATTTGGACCCAGTCTCTAGAGGTAGAGGAACTTTCGGTTCAGCTGTGCTCAAGAATATCTTTGCTTGAGTCTACACAGGATTTAGGTAGCTAGGGACTCTGTCCTATAAGCTGAGGATAGAATGAAAATTGACAACATCAGATATGTACTTACCATGACGTTCCATCTGTGTTGTCCATTTTCATTTTTCCTCAACTCCCCACCCACCAACCCCCATTCTTTCCAAACATCTGGAAGAATGAGTTGTTATGGGATGCTGCCATCCTTTATATTGAGCTCCAGATACAGACTTCCTATTTTTCACTGTATGTGTATTTTTCCTTTCACCTTCGAGATATATATGTGTGTGTGTGTGTGTGTGTGTGTGTGTGTGTGTGTATATATATATATATATATATATATATATATATATATATATATATATATATATATATATATATATATATCGATCTAATTTTCTTCATCGAAAATACACTTGTTTGAAAAAGAAAAGCAGATTCCCCACGTCAGCGAAAGTGCACTTCAACAAAAGTGCACTTTCGCTGAAGTATACTCTCCGGATCCCTAACAGAAACAACAAACACACAAAAGAACATATTTTGCAGGAAGACAAGCCGCCCTGCACCCCCACGTGAGGGGGCTGCATCGCCCCCACACACCCCATGTGTGGGGGCTGCACCCCCCCACCCTACTTTAATATTCTCACTCCGAGATCGCACTACAGTGGGGAAAAGGGAATAGTCCCTTATTCCCCACTGTACCACGATCTCAGCACTAGTTTGCTTAGTTGTACATCAACACTAAATATTGATGCACAACTAAAATGACATGCAAACTGCATGTTTTTATAACTACTTATGTTTTTTTTTCTTATTTTAATCTTCCCACGAAAGTGCATTTTCGACAAAATACACTTTCGTGGGTGTGCACTAGCGAATTTACGTTTCGTTGAAATGTAAATTCATTGTAGTGACTGGATCCCACACACACACACACACACATATATATATATATATATATATATATATATATATATATATATATATATGGGTCTACTTGATATGGTCGACAGTTCATATGGTCGAAACTCATTTGGTCAACAGCTCATACGGTCGACAACCAGTATTCAAAGCACTTAACAGGGATTTGCCCCCTCCCCAAAGTTGTGTGACCCTGGAGTTGATATATATAGTTGGGGGGGTGTGGGGGGTGCAGCCCCCACAATGGGGGTGTGGGGGGTGAAGCCCCCCCACCCATATTCGTTTAAAATGTTTAGTTTTTTGTTGTATTTTCATATTTTAAACGACTATTAACTGAATATTATTGGGGGGCTTCACCCCCCCCACACCCCCAACTATATATATCAACTCCAGGGTCGCACAACTTTGGGGAGGGGGGCAAATCCTTGTTAAGTGCCTTGAATACTGGTTGTCGACCATATGAGCTGTCGACCATATCATGCAGACCCATATATATATATATATATATATATATATATATAGGTTCATAGGTAGTTACTAGGCTATCAGCCCAAGGGCCTAAGTAAGCTTAGCCAACAAGGTTCCCTGGCTTACACCACCCAAGAAAGTTATTTTCCTGTGCCCCTGTCAAGCAAAGCCACAGAAGCGATCCTTGGGGTGTATTTCCTATTTCCCATCCACTTATCAGGATTTTTCTTGAAGAGTGCTAATGAGGAACTTTGCTTGACATAGATGGGTAGCTTGTTCCAGAGTATGTGAAGTCTCTGGGACAGGAATCTATCCCTCCAGCATGTCCTGTTTATTGTGGTGATAAGGTTTAGGTCCCTAGAGAGTGTAACTCGGAGGGATTGGGATTTCTTTAGGTGTAGCATGTCCAACAGCTCTGGGTTTGACATAGCTTTATATGTTAGGCAGAGATCACATCGAAGTAGGCGATATGCTACGGAGTAAAGCTGGAGTTTTTTGAGATGGTCAGTGTAGGGCATCTGTTTGGGGCCAGTAATCCTCTTTGTGAGGTACTTCTGTGGCCTTTCCAGCTGCTGCAGATGTCTTATGAGGTACATTCCAAAAGGGGCGTTGTACTCGGGTCTAATGAGTGTCGAGTAGAGGGGAACAGTGACCTCTTTTTTCCTAGATGGGAACCCTTTTGTGATGAAGTGTGCCACGTAGAAGGATTTCCTGACTACTGTGGCGATGTGATTATCAAAGGAGAGACTACTGTCCACCTGGGTCCCCAGGTCTCTTATCACACATTCAGCGTTAAGTAGACTGCCGCCTATGTGGTAGTTCATGGGTACAGAGTTTTTACCAAAGGGGATGACAATGCACTTTTTGGCATTGAGCTTGAGGTCATGGCTCTGACACCAGGCATCTGTCTCAGTGAGACCCTTCTGTAGGATGTCCACATCATTTGGGGACTCAGTTAATGCTCCTAGTTTGCAGTCATCTGCGAACTTCATTAGCCAAAGGCCTTCTGTATTAGCCTGTACTTCAGAGAAGTAGATACTGTCAAAGGAAAAAACTTCAAAGACCAATACACTTAAGGTTCAGTTAAGGCACTTTTAATGACTTGCTGCAAGGCGACAAAAACATGCAAATACAAGGATTTGTCTAACTACTAACAGGAAGTATGCTTATTCTTATACTGTTTTACAAGACATGGCCTTCTAAGGCTGACGTAATCAAACACAACTTTTAGCATTGTTCTACAGCAGATGTTACTCAGATTTTCTGCTGACATGACTAGATTTGTGAGAAACTTTTGAGAAAAACAACCTGGCCTCGGTGGCCACTAATCCGTTACAGGCTTCTATTGTACAGTGTTACATTTCAAGGTACTTTTCTAACTCAGATACAGGCAAATGCTGATTGCAGTTCATATTTTCAAGCAGGCTTTGTACTAATTATCTATAACTTCTGCAGCTGTGTATTTTCTCACAGCACAAGCGGAACTCCTTGTCTAAGTTTCATACAAGTAGTATTGTTCTATTCATTATTTTCCTAATGCAAGCAGAAATCATCTGCTTCTCAGTAAATTTCCAAGGCACAAGCAAGATTTTAGCTAACAATACAAGGTCAGAAAGCATCTGCAGTTTGTACAGATTTATGCAGTATGAAATAGAATAAATGTGTTAACCTTTTTCAAGCTGTAAATGCACTAAGCATATTACTAATACACACATTAATACATATTTTTCTAACAGATACCAAATGGGAGAGGTCCCAGGAATGTACCCTGTGGTACTCCACTTGTCACTGGTTTGAAGTCAGATTTGGGGTCTGCAACTTTTACAGTGTGGGTTCTGTCAGTGAGCCAACTGGCAACCCATCTTGTGACATAGGGATTTATACCTAGTTTAGTGAGTTTAGCTGTAATTCCAGAATGGGGGATGGTGTCAAAAGCCTTAGTGAGGTCAAGATAGGCTGTGTGAACCACTTTACCCTTGTTTACAGCGTTGTTGACTCCATTAAAGAAGTCAATCAGGTTCAGGAGGCATGATCTGTCTTTCTCAAACCCGAACTGGGTGGGGTCCAGAGTTTGGAAGTTACCAATGTCTTTGTTTATGAGTTCCATGATGATAAGTTCCATGGTCTTACAGACCAGGCTTGTCAGGCTAATAGGGCGATAGTTCCCGGGATCGGTGGTGGCTCCCCCTTTGTGGAGGAGGTAACTGTTGCTGTGTGCCATTCAGTGGGCACAAAGCCTGATGCGAGCCTATGATTGAAAATGGTGCTTAGGTGGGGAGCCAGTTCGTTCTGAAGTTCATGTAAAACGCAGCCTGGGATGTTGTCCGGTCCCATGGATACTGTGTTTTTGGCTTTAGAAAGTACAACTTTTACCTGCGTAGTTGTGATTAGAGGGACTGTGCATTCTTCCTGTATAGTTATGGGCCCTTTAGGGGGTGAGAGGGTGGTAAAGTTAGCACTGAAACTACCTGCCAGGATGTTGGCAATATCAGTTGGTTCTGTAATTTTCATGCCTTTGTGGTGTAACTCAGAGCAGATCTTGATGTTGCCATTGAGATTCCTGACATAGCTATAGAATGCTTTGTGGTTGTCCCTAGAATCAGTGGCGATTTTGTTTTCATAGCTAGCTTTGGAGGATCTTATAAGGGATCTCAGCTTCTTCTTGAGGCTTACCAGGGAACTTCTCCACTCATGGGATTTTACTCTCTTTTGCAACAGTTTCTTCCTTATGTTGTAGAGTTTGTTTATGGCAGGGGACCACCAGATTAGCTTCTTTTTTTTGGACGATAGCGTCTTTGTTCTGTTTGGGATAGCATGCTCCATGCACTCGTGTAAGTGCATATAGAGTGCATCTGTGTAGGATTCAACAGTTGTAACTGTATTGTCTATCTGCGTGGGTGTCATGAAGTTCACCACTTCTGTCTTAAGAAGCATGAAGTTGGCTTCAGAGAATTTTTTTACCATGATTTCCTTAATGGGGGGGTGGATATCTAGTGTGATTTGCTTATGGTCGGAACTGACCAATGAGGATTTGACTTCAGGTGTGGAACACCGGTCACTCATGTTGGTAATGACTAGGTCTAGGATATTGTTGCCATAATGGGGTGTGGATAATTTGATCCAGGGCACTGGAATTTATGAATTCCAGAAAGGGTTGAGCGACGGAGTTGGTACATGAGTAGTTTTCCCAGTTAATGGTGGGGTAGTTGAAATCACCCATTATTAGGGTGTTTGGTTAAACCCTAATATTTTCCAGTATATCAAGAAAAGAGGAGTGGGAATCCTGGGGCATGGTGGTGGATCTGTAGCAAGCTACAATTCGGATTGCAGCTTTGCCCAGAGTTAGTTGCACTTGGATAACCTCGGATGCATTATGCTGAGCAACTAGCCTGGAAGTGTGGATATCCTTAATGAATATGGACACACCTCCGCCTTTGGTGTCCTGGTCCAGGTTAGGTGCCCGAAAAGTGTGGTATGAGTTATAGCCTGGTAATGCTGGGGTGCTGTCTCAAGCCTTGAACCAGGTCTCAGTCACTGCACAGATATTGATGTTTTCCATTTTAAGGAGTACCTCGAGGAAGTGCATTTTGAGATTTAGACTTCTAGCATTGAGTAACATTACCTTCAGTTTTTGCTTGCCTGTTCCTGTTGTGGTGGTGAATTTGTCATTTGAACTTTGCCTAAAAAAGGCACTATAGGGGCAGCAAGAGCCTTAGCCAGTATCTGGAATCCCAGGGGTGACAGGTGCAGGCCATTTCTGGCGAAGCATTGTGGTCTGTCGACTATGTCGTCCCAGGCAGACATATACTGGATCCCCTTAGAATGACACCAGAAGCTTAGCCAATTGTTGAAGTCAATCATTTTGTCCTTGTACTGCAGTATCATTCTGGGCGATGGCAGGATGCTACTCAGGGCTAGGGTCATACCTGCCTGGGCTACAAGATCGGAGTGCTCTTCCATGTCTCTTTTCATGTAGTCCAGGGAGGTACATCTCAGGTCATTCACACCAATATGGACAATGACAGAGTGTGTGTGTGTGTGTGTGTGTGTGTGTGTGTGTGTGTGTGTGTGTGTGTGTGTGTGTTTATATATATATATATATTTATATATATATATATATATATATGGGTCTAGGACACATGCTCGACTAGCATATGTCCGAATCACAAAACATCGAACACACATGCACGAAAGCGCTTAACATTGAAAAGCATTTCCGTGTATGTGTAGTTCAAAAAAAAAATCTACGTTTATGCAGGGGGGCTTTGCCCCCCTGCACCCCCACACCCCCTCTACTTTATTATTCTCACTCAGAGATCGCACTACAGTGAGGAATAGGGAATTTTCTCTTACCCGCACTGTAGTCCAATCTACGAAAGAGGCACACATACACTGAAGCGCTTGCCGATGTTAAGCGCTTTTGTGTATGTGTGTTCGATGTTTTGTGATTCGGACATATGCTAGTCTAGCATGTGTCCGGATCCCAGATATAAATATATATATATATATGTGTGTGTGTGTGTGTGTGTGTGTGTATCTATATATATATATATATATATATATATATATATATACACACACACACACACACACACACACACACACACACACACACACACACACACACACACACACACATATATATATATATACATACACGCACACCAGATATTCTCTTTCTGGCAAAATCAGCAAACAAGATCTGAGGTACTTGGGAGTGGTGTATTAGGGGTAAGGAAGAAGCTCAAGAGTCTTAGGTTACCACGAGCTTTAGCAATGTCCAAGTGGGATCCAAGAGATCGGATCCAAACCCATCAGATGAGGTAGAATGAAAATGGACAACACAGGTGGAACATTATGGTGAGTACATAACTTCTTTTTTTTTCCTGGAGTGTTGGATATTCACAGTAAGAAGGATGGCTTTCTTGCCAGATGAAAAAGTTCTGACTAATTAGGGCATTTTCTTGGCTTTTTCTAGTTTGGAGTTGGCTTTGACAAGAGAGTTCCTCAAAATTCAGTTTCATGGCATCAGTGATCCTTATGATACCACAAGCCAGACTACAGATGAGAAAAATATATTTGTCCTTGAAGAATTGTTAGACAAGCACCATCATCCATGCCATTTCCTGGTAATGGTACTGGGATTTGTGAAACAAAAACTGCGGTGGTACAGGGATCTACTGTCTCTGAATCTAAGACTCCCTGTTTTCCTTGAGACCCAGTCCAATATATCCAGATGGAGACTTCAAATTTTGCTTGGAGAGTAGTGTCCACAGGAGTTCAAGTGCAATGCTTGGGAGGAGGGCCCTCAGTGCATTCCAAAGCACATGAAAGCAAATATTGGCAGTAATCCATGCTTTAAAAGTTTTCCGTCACTTATGCACTCCAGATCCTCTTCTAGTAGTCACAAAAAAACTACTGTGATGTTGTACCTGAACAAGCAAGGGGCCTCATACATTCCATCAGAGCAAAACACAGTGGCAGACAGACTAAGCAGACCTTTCAAAAGTGGAAGGTCCATGTAAAGGTCTTACAGGGCTTAATCCATATGTGGGGAACACCTCAAGTATATCTGTTTGCCTCCTTTCAAAACAGACAACAGAAAAAATTCTGTTCAAGACATCCTTGCAGCCATTTGACAGTTGTTCTGTCATTATTCCTGTAGTCAAGCATTTTCCTGTGTGCATTTCTACCCTTTCCAATAATTTTCAAAAGTACTTTTAAAGATTCATACAGAATTACCAAAGATGTTTGTGGTAACCCTCTTTTGGCCCAGGCAAAGTTGGTTCTTCCTTTTAATGGAATTGACCAAGGGCAATTACCTCAAGCTTCCTCACACATTGGATCTAGTCACACAGCATCAGGGGTGAATGATACACCCCATCTTAGAACAATTGCAACTGACTGCCTGGACGATTCTGTCGATAACTTGTACGTACTTGTTCCATGAGGATATGCAACATCTATTTAAGGATGCAAGAAAATCTGTAACAAGAAAATCTTGCATTTACGTACAGGTGGAAGAGGTTTTCTAGGTGGTGACAAGCCAATAATGGCGGTGTCAAAAGGGTTTCAATCCATCTGGTTTTGAAATATGTTTGTGAGCTACTTAAAGATAGTTTGTCATATGCTTCTATCAAAGTGTAACTTATGGCCATCTCAGCTTGTCTGCCGATTGATCCCCCTCTTTCATCTCTTTTTGTGGTCAAAAATTTTATGAAAAGAGTGTTACACGTCAGTCCTCCCTCGAAAGCATGTTCCTCCTCCCTGGGATATCAGTTTCATTCTTGAAAAATTGCCTTACCTCCTTTTGAACCTGATTCTCAGGCTGATTTATGGTTCATTACTTGGTAGAGTGATTTCCTCATTGCCCTGACATCGGCAAGGCAAGACCCTGAGCTGCAAGCTCTCATGGTAAGCCAACCTTATTGGATTTCTCACAAGAACAAGGTTGTGTTAACACTAATCCATTATTCTTGCCTAAGGTTGTTTCTGAATTTACTTTAAATCAAGCCATCAGTCTCCCAGTCTTCCATCCTGATTCAAAAAACAAGGAGGAAAAGATTCTACATATCTTGGATGTGTATTGTTTGTCTCCTAAATGGAGGCTCTGAAAGGTCAACCTGTCTTTAAGCAAAGTTATGCACAATAGTTGTCCTCTGCTATTGTTTTCTGTTACTCCCGTTATAGTAAATCTCTTCCAGGCAAAGTTAAGGTTCACTCAACGAGAGCCTTATCCTCTTCAATGGCATATTGGAAAGGAGTAGACTCTAGAAACATTCTAGAGGCAGGTTTTCATCTTCTGTTCATACCTTCTCAAAGCACCAAAACTGGATTTCTTTTCAAGATCCAGAGCAAATCTTGATAGACTATTCTCCAGGGGATCCTAGATCCTTATCCTTCCCCCTCCCAGCTTGGGTAAGCTTTGGGAATCTACCCAAAATGCCATTGAGGCACTGGGAAGATGAACACAGTACAGTTGCAAAATTCCTACTTGCCTGTAACAGTAAATGTTTGAATTCATCACTACCTCAGTGGCAGCACCCACCCACCATCTCCAGATTGTGCAGAGTTGATGTGGATTTCAACCTCCTTGATCTGGTTGTTGTTTGACTTTTTTTTTAATGGTATTGTGATTGGCTACAAATTTTCTCTTTATAGATGATTCTGGACTTGGGTACTTTCCTTCTTTGTGGAAGTAAAAAAATCTGAACACTCATTTCCTCTGACTGCTGAAGGCTTCCCTCACAGGATATGCTCAGCCAGTTAGCTGTCAGAGGAAGAGAGAGGGAGAGGTGTCTTAGATTTTGAAAGCTGGCCCGTACTGGTTATCATTGCAGATAACCCAAAAATGGCTCTGAGGCAGTGAAGTATTCAAATATCTACTGTACATTTTGTAAATATGCAGAAAGACTCCCAAGGATAATTATGGTGACTTCCTTTTTACCCAGGCAACAGTGAATCCTGTGTTGTCCCCTTCATACATCTACACACTGGCCTGAAGTGGATCCAAGCTGCCATAAAAGACTTGCAGAACTTCTGCAGCACTCAAGATCTCTCTCTCTCTCATAATGCTATGCACTGACACAACTCCTCACATCCCATTTGCCATTTTTCTATACAGAAGTGATTCTCCAGGTCTCTGTTTGGGCAGGGTGTTTTTATACCAGATAAGTACTTTTTTCTTTGTCTTTCCTATTTTTTCCTTTTTCCATGATCTTTTCCTTACAGTTTCTATTCCCTTTCCATCAAAACTATAAAAAGTATGAAAATTTTACCAAACATTTTACTAGTTTACTCTCTCTCTCCTTTAGAGGCCTTTCCTTGCCTGCGTTAGTGGTTGTTCTCAGACACTGTCCATTTGTTTCTAGTAATGGAAGATGCTTCAGGCTTTAAACAAATTTGGAAACGCAGAGACAAAATCCCACCACCACCATCACCACCACCAGATCTGCATTCCCAATGTGTATATTATCTTTGGTCTGTGCACCTGAACTCTGATTGTGACATATGTTCTGTCTTCAGAAAGAAGGCATGTGTGGATAGGAAAAACAAATCAATGTTGATAGGTCATCTCTATGATTTAGCAAGAGAACTGTCTGAGTCTACTAATAAATGTTAAGTTGTCATTCTCGCCTTCATTCTTGCTGGATGGGTTCGGAGCCGATCCTCGACTACGACTCGGCCTATAGTATAGCTCAAGAGCTATTTTTACCGGCTCGAGGCAGCCCTATATCCCACAATACCATGTGCTAACTCCCCAGATCTCGTTTGCCGCTTCGCTGCGAGGTTGCTTTTTTTTACCGGCTCAGGTCAGTAAAAGAGATTTTTTTCAATAGAGCTATTTTTCAGATAGTTTTCCTACCTTAGGTCCATATCAATAGTTTTATTTCTTACAGCCTTTTTGTAGCCCTTCTTCCCCTCCCTTTAGTTAATTTTTATAATCGGGCCTACGGGCTTTAGCTTAGTTTCCCCCACCCCTTAGAGTGTCTGTATGTGGGTGTTTTAGTCAGTCCCCTTAACTCCCTTCTGGGTATAAGTTGAGTGAGTGTGTGGGCTGACTGTGTTTTCTGTATTTAGGACTATGTCCAATGACGCTAAGGTCTCGGGATTCAAGAAGTGTGACTCGTGCTGTCAGAAAATGTCTCTGACAGACGGTCACACTTCTTGCGTCTACTGCTTGGGGCCTTTGCACCTGCAGGACTCTTGTTCCGTCTGTCACGGATTTAGTTCAAGAGTCCTGCAGGAGTGTCGTAATAAGCTCATCTTGAGGGGGGTATTGAAGCCCAATGACTCCCTGTCCAAGTCTGGCTTGGGGAAGTCTTCAAAAACTGCCAAACCCTCGGCTCCAGCTTCTGAGTCGAGGACTGGTGTAACTGAGATGGCTCCGACATCAGTTCCAATTGGATCCGAAGCAAGCAAGGTCGTATCCGCTCCGAAACCTGCATCGGAGCCGACTGCAGCACGCAAGCGCTCTAGATCCCCCTCGCTAGAATCCGTCCGATCGGCTCCGAGATCACCACTCCTATCTGAGCGGAGTCATAGGACTCATTCATCCAGGTCATCCAGGCTTTCCGACCACGATATTGAGAGGGTGGTCAGTAGACTCATAAAATCTCAGGCACTAGCCCAAATGCTCCAAAGCCCATCTCACCAGACTGTGGCTCCCTCAGTACCGCCATCGATTCCTCCCCCGACTCACCTTTCGAGTTCGGAGCCGGAGTTTGTCGGAACCGTAACCTTGCCCACGTCGGAGCCGATACTTCCACCTTCGGCTCCGGCGTCGTTGGCTCTGACTTCTTCATTGGTTCCGTCCGTGGAGAGGTCCGGGCGCCGGGACTCCATTGTCGGCTCCGAGGGGGCGAGTGGCATCGGACCCTTGTCCGACCCCGCTGTCCCTCTCGGAGCTTTGGCTCTGGTTAGTTTGGCCCCGACATCATTCTCGGAGCCTTCTCTGTCGGTGCCGGGAGCGGTTCAGGTCTTTTCGGAGCTGGGACTGCCTTTGGTGCCTGATAGGGGAGCCTTCGAAGTGATGAGGAGCGTGCTGGACCCAGTGTCCACTCCAAGGTTAAGTTCTGCAGCTCCTCCCTCTACAGTGCCTGTTACGGTCTCTGGCCATCCTCCTGCATCTGACAGCAGAGATCCAAAGCGTAGGGTACCCACTTTGGGTGTCTCCTCCTCTTCCGAGGCCTCCCCTGAAGCTTCAGGGGAACCCCCTAGGAAAAGAAAGTGCAAGAGGAAGCACATAGACTCCCCCGAGTCTGTCACGTCGGACACCGACTTGGATGAGTCGGAGGGTTCCCCGAGATCCCCCTCTGAGGATGTCTCTTTTTCAGACATCCTAGAGATCCTGAAACAGAGGGGAAATTGGTCCACTCTCAAACCCTCCGAGGACGAGTCGGTTTACCTTGACGCTTTTGGATCTCGTCCTTCCACCTCCTGGGTGTCTCCCTCTTTCGACCCACTAATGGAAGTAGTGGCCAGAAAGGTGTGGGCAGCTCCTGACTCAATGGAACCTACCCCTAGGAGGCCCTCTAAATTTATTTCTGCTCCGGAGGACAAATCCTTTCTGACCAAAGGTGTTTCAGTAGATGCTATGGTGGTAGCAGCAGCCACTAAGAAGGAATTAGCTGATCCTTCTGTACCTGTTCATCCTCCTAACAAAGAGTCCAGGACCATGAACAGGTATGGTAAGCGGACATTTGCTTCAGCGACCTTCGCCATGCGGTCACTGAACTATTTATGTCATTTCACCCGCCTTCAGAGAGATTTGCTCAAAGAGCTGGGTGAAACCATACAGGATCCTTCTGCTGCAGGTTATCAGGACAAGATGAACTCCCAGCTGGCTACCCTGAATTCCATTGTCAACTCCTCCATGCAGCTTATCTCCTACGCAACCGATGGAGTGAGTAGGGCCACAGGCACAGGTATTGCGTTGAGACGACACGCTTGGATGCGACTCTGTAACTTTGCCGATCCCTTCAAGGTGTCCTTCACCAACACCCCCTTTGATGATTCAGAATTGTTTGGACCTCAGGTGAAGAATACCCTCACCAGATGCGAGCAAGATGGTAAGACTCTCTCTGCCGTGGGAGTCCACTTTTCCACACCTTCTAGACCTTATCCTAAGGGCCAGAAGGGTGGAAAGATGTGGTTCCGCAAACCACAGGGAGTCGTGCCTGCCGCACGTGGTGAATTTCCCCCCAGAGGCAGAGGGGGGAACAATAACAGACGCCGCCCCAGGGGCAAAGGGGGTCCACAGAACCAGAGTTCCAGGGAATCCTTCCCTGACCAACCCTTTCAGCATCCCTGAGAAGCTGCCCAACTGTCCGCCTTTGGAGGCAGTCGGGGGAAGATTATCTCTGTACCCGGAAGCCTTGCAATCCCTCTCTCAAGACAAATGGGTACAGTCGATCATATCCGAGGGTTACAAAATTCCCTTCATTTCCCCTCCGGTACAACCGCCAAGACCCCTACCAGACGTACCACCCGGACAAAGGGGTCAGGCGCAGCTAGAAATAAAAAAGCTGTTAGAAAAAAGAGTAATCCAGGCAGTCCCAGCAGATCAGCTAGGATCTGTAATCTACTCCAGATTCTTTTTGGTACCAAAAAAGACAGGAGACTGGAGACCCATTTTGGACCTCAGCAGATTGAACAACTCTGTACAAAAGACAAAATTTCGGATGGTAACACTGCAGTCCATTCTACCCTTTTTGGGCAGAGACAACTGGATGTGCTCTTTAGACCTCCAGGACGCATACTATCATATAAAGATACACAGGCGCTCCAGGAGGTTTCTCTGCTTCTGGCTGGGAGCCAGTCATTATCAATTCAGAACCCTGCCCTTTGGTCTCACCACAGCCCCCTGGGTGTTCACCAAATGCTTGGCAGTGGTCATGGCTCACCTGAGACAAAAAGGATTCCAGGTGTTTCCATATTTAGATGACTGCCTCATTTCCGCTACCACCAAGCAGCATCTTATAATGGCCAGGGATTACACTATTCAACTTTGCAACAATCTAGGTATTTCTATAAATTTTGCAAAATCCTCCTTGTTGCCTTGTCAATGTATAAACTTTATAGGCACTGTGTTAAACACCACAGAAATGTCTGCAACATTACCACCTCAGAGAGTGACAGACATACGGTGGAATGTTCAGTTTCTGTTTCAGTCCAACAGAGTTCAAGTCAAGTTAGTGCTGAAAACGTTAGGCCTCATGGCAGCGGCGATCCTTCTCCTCCCATTAGCCCGCTTCCACATGAGAATCCTTCAGTGGATGCTGTTTTCTCAGTGGTCCTTTCAACAGCTCCCAATGACGCACAACATCTTGATAACCCCATCATGCAAGAAACACCTCTCCTGGTGGATGGTTTCCCCTCAGCTCTTTCAGGGCAGACCCTTTGTTCTTCCACCCCCAGTTGCCACGGTGACAACGAATGCCTCCCTGACCAGGTGGGGGGGGGCACTATCAGGGCAGGACTGTCCAGGGCACATGGCAACAATTAGAATACCACTTGCACATAAATGTCCTGGAGATGAGAGCGGTGCTTTTAACGTTGCAAGCCCTTCAGAACTCTCTTCCCACAGGGACTATAGCAATTCAAACAGACAATATGTCTGTGGTGTGGTACATAAACAAGCAGGGCGGAACAAAGTCCTACCACCTATGTCGAGAAACACTCAGACTTTGGCAATGGGCGATTTCCTCTCAATGGTTTCTGATAGCAACGCACATCCCCGGGAAGTCCAACGTCATAGCGGACAGGTTGAGCAGAACAATCCTCATGCCTCACGAGTGGTCTCTAAATCAAGTGGTAGCAGACAGAATATTTCAGAAGTGGGGCCAGCCTTGCTGTGATCTTTTCGCAACCCCTCAAAACAGCAAGTGCCTTGACTTCTTCACACTCTTCCCTCTACCAGTCCATCCCCCCAGAGATGCTCTTGTTCACGATTGGCCCTGGGATCTTCTATATGCCTTTCCCCCCTTACCGTTGATTCCACAATTAATTCAGAAAGCAACCGCATTGAGATCCAAAATGATCCTCATTGCTCTGTATTGGCCTCGACAAGTATGGTTTCCGTTCCTACACACTTATCTACTGGAACAGCCTTGGCATCTGGAACTCCTTCCGGATCTGTTGACCCATCTAACGGGCAAGCTGCATCAGTCTCTTCATTCCCTCAACCTCACAGCTTGGTTGCTCCACTTCCAGCCATAGCCAGGCTTCCCCATATTTCTCTTCCTGTCCGTGATATCATTCTTGCTTCCCATAAGTCCAATACTAGGAAGACTTATGCGAGTAAATGGAAGCGTTTTTCGCTCTGGGCACAAGCTAGGTCCTTAGATCCTTTCCATGCACCAATTCATAAGGTTCTAGACTTTCTGGCGGAGCTTTTTCATTCAGGGTCATCGTCAGCCACTATCAGAGTACAATTAGTGGCCATTGCTAATTTTCATGTTGGGCTCTCAGAAGCAAATATTATGTCCCACAAACTCTGTAAAGCCTTCCTCAAGGGCATCTTCTTGCTTAGACCTCCCATTAAGGATCCGCCTCCACAATGGGATTTAAATTTGGTTCTAACGTCTTTGATTCTGCCTCCCTTTGAACCCGCAGCCTCTTGCTCCCTCAAGCTTCTTTCTTAGAAAACTCTGTTTTTAGTAGCCATAACATCTGCCAGAAGGGTATCGGAACTCCAAGCCTTGTCTGTCAGTCTCCCTTATTTGGTCTTTCATAAAGACAGGGTAAATCTCAGAACAAACCCTTCCTTCCTACCGAAAGTTTCCTCTGAAGCAAATCTAAACCACTCTATTGACTTGCCTGTCTTCTTCCCAGACTACTCAAACAGGGCTGAACAGAAATTACATTCATTGGATGTTCATCGCCAACTACGGTATTATCTAGACAGGACAAAACAACTCAGAAAGTCAGATCAGCTCTTTCTCTCTTATGCTGAATGGAAGAAAGGGCTTCCAGTATCAAAGGTTACTCTTTCCAGATGGTTGACATCCATTATTACCTTTGTCTACGAGTTGAGACACAGGGAACTCCCGTCTAGACCTAAGGCTCATTCAGCTAGGGCACTATCAACATCAACAGCCTTTCAAGCAAGGTTACTATTAGATGCCATATGTGCAGCAGCTACATGGGCTTCTCAACATACCTTTATTGCCCATTGCAAACTTGATATAGCCTCCAGAAATAGAGCTGACTTTGGTTCCACCGTACTCAGGAGTCTGTTCCATTGAGCCACCCAGGACCAAGGTGCTAGGGACACTGTCCCATCCAGCAAGAATGAAGGCGAGAATGACAACTTAACATTAAGAAGTTATATTCTTACCATAACGTTCAATGTTAGTTGTCTTCTTCTCGCCTTCTTTCTTGCGTCCCTCCCTCCTGCCCCCTAGCCTGGACAGACTTGAAGGTCTCTGAGACCTTCTATTTCATGTGATACAATACTTTACGGTTTCCCCGTATCTTTAGTGTTACCAGCAGGGAGTCCGTACTTGGAAATAGGGATAATAATAATAAATTTATACTATGTGTTAGCTGCCAACGAGATCTGGGGAGTTAGCGCATGGTATTGTGGGATATAGGGCTGCCTCGAGCTGGTAAAAATAGCTCTCGAGCTATAGTATAGGCAGTGAGCCGAGGATCGGCTCCGAACCCATCCAGCAAGAAAGAAGGCGAGAAGAAGACAACTAACATGGAACGTTATGGTAAGAACATAACTTCTTATTCTTTACCTTATCAGTCACTCAAAGGCACTAAAAATAGGATACTAGTTTTTTAAAGGAAAAAAGAAAGAAAAGGATAAAGGTAAATATAGAGACAAAGACAAAGATAAGGCCAGTGGCTTAGACAGAAGTTAGAAAAGGAGAAAGAAAAAAAAGAAAGAGATCTATGGAGTCTCCTTTATTATCAGTTCTAGTTCCAGGCTTGGACAGATCTCCAGAGTCTGCTTCATCCTTGGCACCAACTCCATCAGGACCACTTCAGTATTATCTTCAGGTCCCTTCCTCAAGTGATTCCAAGACCATCATTAACTTGAATTGTTCCCATAAAAGACTTTCTTTTGTAGGCTCTTGATCTTCAGAAATGGAGCTTTTGAGGTTATTAGCTCTAGACTTCAATCCGCTGCCTCCATTAGGTCCATCTGATCCTCTGAGAGCATTGCAGAAATTGATTGGGAGAAGATGATTAAAGCTTTTTGAAGGCACAATTAGATATGGGGGTAACACCTTCTCCCTCCACTCTAAGACAGAATAGGGCTGGTTCACACACCCCTTCTACCTTTGCTGCTTCTCCAGTCCCTTCTTCAGATCTGGTGCTGTTGGTACTGAGGTTTCCCCAGATCATTCTTTTGTCAGCATGAACTGCCATAAAGTCTCGCAATTTTGACTTTTTCTCTGATCCATTTGACTCTGACACCTTCAGAGACAGCTAGATCCCAGAGTAGAGAGGGTGGCACTGAGCTTTCAGAGCCAGAGATGAGACTACCAATAGCTCTCTGACAGCTTTGGGATAATCTCTTTCCTGAAGTGTTTCAGTTCTTGACTTCTTGGCACTGGTCTTAGCCTCTGATCCTGTGGGATCTTCATTGCCAACGGACACTTCCCCAGATGAGCAGCTATTCTTTGAAGCTTTTAGCACTTTACCCATCCACCTCCAGCGTGGTCCCTCCTGTAAATAGTCTCATAGATTATTTATTTATTTATTTAATTTATTTTGAATTTGTTAATTGATGCTGAGCACTGATCCCATTGGACCTGTTTCAATCTCAGTCCAGTGACAGTTAATTTTGCAAAGGGCTTGTCATGAGCCTGACAGAATGGAACCAATTCCCTGTAAGCTGAATAAGGTGCTTGTTTCTTCCATGGACTGACTACACTAGATTAAAGGGCCTCTTTTTGACTATATTGTAACTGCAATGGCCACCAAGGTGAAATTATTGGAGGAGAGTTCTATGATCAGTCCACCTAACAGGGAATCCAGGGTGGTGGATCATTTTGGGATGCAGGTCTCTGCCTTAGGGAACTTTCCTTTTAAGGCATTAAACTATATCACTCATTTCACAAGACTCAAGAAAGATTTAGTTAACAAAATGTTGAATTCTCTTATGAGACCTCAAACAACAGAAATCCGTAAAGACTTGGAATCTCACCTGGCCACTATGCTGCCCACATGTAATAGGACCATGAGGCTAGTTTCTAAAGTCACAAATGTAGCATCTAGAGCAATGGGCACTGGCATTGCCATTCATTGCCATGCTTTGCTGAGATTGGGTGATTTTGTAGATAACTTTAAGCCGTCCTTTTTGAATTCATCCATGATACATCATCCCTTTTTGTCCTAAGGTAAAGGACAAATTGTCTAAGAGTGAGCAAGAAGGCAAGATCCTGTTTGCCCATTTTCCAACAATCTTACTCTAGGAATAAAAGGGAAGGAAAATAGCTGTGGCTTGGAAACAGCCAGCAACCAGCCTTTGACTTCTTTTCTAACAGGGCCTCCCATGACAGAAAGAGGAGTTCCAATGAATGTTTCCTTAGTGGTAGAGGGGGCCCCTGGAACCAAAGGTTCAGAGGTCTTTCTCTGTTAGACCCTTTCAGCATTCCTGAAAGCTTACTCCCAACTCTCTTCACCTTCTAAATTGAATGTCCATCATACAAGTTTCCTGAGTGAAGGAATCATATCCAGGGGCAACATTATATCATTCTTATCCATACCCATATAAATTTACAAAACTCTTTTAAATGTCCCCCAACAAAGAAGATAGACAGCTCAAGAAATTGCCACAATGTTTGAAAAAAAAGGGTAATCCAGGAGGTCCCACCAAACTGCCATAGATCTGAATTTTACTCAAGATTATTTTAGTTCCAGAAAAGAATAAGGGCCTTACATTCATTTTGGACCTAAGCCGTTTGAATACTTATGTGAAATTGACCAAATTCTGGATAGATTTGTTGCAGTCCATTCTTTCTATCCATGGGGGGGGGGGGTAGTAGATGTGCTCAATAGATCTTCAGGATACCAATTACCACATAAAGATCATTGTGTAGTCTAGAACATGTCTCCACGTCTGGCTGGGGGCTAGTCATTATCATTTTCATTCCTTGCCCTTTGGCTTCAACTCAGCCCACTGGTTATTTGCCAAATGCATGGTGGTAGTTGCAGCACATTTTCAGCTGCTGGGATTCCCGGTGTTTCAATATTTCAAACACTGACTCCTTATTGAAAGTACAAAAGAGTCCTTAATCCATGCACGAGATTATTTAATCTACTTTTGTAAGTCCTTGAGCATCTCCATAAATCATGTTCAATCAAGTTTTAAAGCCTAGATTTCATAGGATGCAGACAAAACACAATGTTTCAAACCACCAGGTTATCATTGCCAAGCACAGGAGGTTCTGAATCTTAAGAATCCACCATTCTCCAGGTCCTTCAACTGCTGGGTTCCATGGCAGCATCAGTTGCCCTAGTGTTTCACATAACGTTCTTCATGTGGGTTCTGCAATGGACTCATTTTGATGATTGGAGTTAACTCACCCACTTTATCAACCAATCAAGCTGTCTGCTCTGTGTCACCATCACATATATTGGTGGATGAGCTCCTGTCTGGTATGTCAAGGAGACTTATTTGTTTTTTTCCCATCCTGTGACCATGATCACCACAGATGCTCCTCTTTGGAGTGAAGGGGAGGCTTTTCGGGGTGATGATGGTCCAAGGGACATGGAGCACTATAGAGGCCAATCTTCACATCAGTGTTCTAGGGACAAGAGTGGTCCTTCTAGCATTGCACGCTCCCTTCCTCAGGGTGTGATCTCTAGCCAGATGGACAATAAATCTATACTCTGATGCATCAACAAGAGGGGGGATCCTGCTTCTGTCTAGTACAGTGTGAAGCTATAAGGGTTTGACAATGGGTTATATCTTTGCAGTGATTTCTAATAGCAACTTACATACCAGATCATACCAATATCCTAGCAAACAGGCTGAGCAGGTACATCCTCTTGCTTATATTGCAATTGCAATGTCCATGAAGATGGAACTGTTGAAGTAGAGTTCTATGATTCATCCACCTATCAGGGACTTCAGAGTGATGGATCATTTTAGGATACAGCCAAGACATTTTTGGTCCAGGGGCCAGCCTTGTTGTGATCTGTTTGCATCTTCAACCATCACTACTTTGCCCTTATCTCTCCACAGAGACAGTCACAGAGACACACTATGGTCCATACTTGACCACCCAGTCTCTTGTATGATTCCCCTACACTACCTCTAATTTCCAAATTTCTTTAGAAAACTTTCACATGCAAAGTAGCTTTGTTTCTCATTGCACCCTTCTGGCACAAGCAAATATGGATGCTCAACACATTGCCTTGCAGGCATATGGGTAGAGGTGCCCTGCTACGCTACCTCTGGCAGTCTGTCAAGCTCAGAATTCTTCCTGCTGTCTATCTGTGAGGGTGAAGAACCAATCACCTGTCAGGACCCGGACAGCCCTTCATGCTCACAGGCGGAATACTTTCAGTTTTCTTGCTCTACAGTGAGAGAAAGTTCTCTTGGAATATTGTTTTTCTTAAACTGGGTGATGTCAGTTCCAGATCTCAGATAAGAAACTCCTTTTGGGTTCTCTTTTCTCCCTCTGCCTTATCTGTCAGTGATTGAATGGTATGTTCTGCTGCTTTGATTTTTTTTTTATTAGAAAATTTGTATATCCATCTGTTTTTCTTTAACTAACACAGTAAGGCCTGTTGATTAAAAGCTTCATTTGGAAGTTTTAACAGAAAAACATGCTGATATTGCATTTTTCCTGAGGTAATTGACTAGGATTATAGCATTTTGAACTGGTGTTTGTTTAAACCACAGTTTTGGCACCATTTTGTATGTTAAATATTTCTGACAGAAAGTTTTTATTAGCTTATGGTTTATTTTTTACCTAATACTGTTTTAGGATGCGTCCCTTAATTTTTACTGAAACTAGCCCTTCTAAAATTAGGGGACTTTTGTGCATGTATTCTGTACTTGAAACTGTGTTACTGAAACTGTCATTTTTGTTTAGTGCAGTCTTTTGCATAGTAACCCCTGCAAAAATAGACTTCAGATTACTTTTTACACCATTTTGTATATTAAACATTTCTACATTTCTAAAAGAAATGTTTAATCAAATTTATGGTTTCTTTGGTTTCTTTCTTGTCTAATACTGTTTTCATCTGTATCCATTCATTTAGACTGAAGCTAGCCCTTTTATTTTACAAAACCTGGGAACTTATTTGTAGGTTTTTTTTTTACAAAATCTGGAAACTTCTTTGTAGGTGTTCTGTGCTTTGAACTGTGTTACTGAAAATTTTGCCATTTTCTCTGTGCAGTGATTTGAATAGTATCCCTAAAGCAGTATTCTTTAGACTGCTATTTCGAGGGAGAATAGTGGGATTTGTTCGTCTTCTTACTGGGCTGACTGTGCAGCAATTATTTGACATTGAGCTGGCTGATTTCTTGTCACCAACATGATGAACTCAGATTCCCCCACTCTTCCCCATCTACACCTAAAAAAATGAAAGAATAAATAAAAAAAATATGCCTCAGACTACAGCTTGTGACTCCACATTAGCCTTAGCTTCAGGAAGGCTATTGAACCACTCTCCTTCTACTACCTCCATTTCCCCTGGGTTGGTCATAGTACCAAAACTGTGCTTGTCGTGAGGGTCAGATACACCCTGTGGGGCTGCACCATTGCCTGCTGCAGGTATGGGAGAACCAAACCCTTTAGGAGCAGGGGAAGTCATGGGATGCAGAATCTGTTACCATTATTGATATTTTCCTCCAGGGGATTCTCCAAATAGTGTAGTGTATGCCAAAAAGAGACAGAAGACCCACCAGGTTCCTGTACAGGTACAGGTATCCAAAGAGATGTTTTTTTTTCCCAAATGGTGACTAGACTTAAGAGATGTATTCAGCTTGGAGCTATCTCTATCTGCCTCAGAGATTAACAGGGCTTATGATCTCTTGGAGGATGAGGCCCCAGAGATTGAGACCTTTCCTCCACTAATCCCACCATTGAAGGATGTCTTCAAGAAAGCTTATAGTTCCCTTCCCTTTACTGAGGCTTTGCTTAAGGAAAGTGTTTAAGAAATTTAAGGTATGCTCAGCCTTGCCTGGCCTCCAAGGCCTTTTGTCTACGGACCCTGTTTTGGTGTCCCTAGTGACTTTTGCTAAAAAGACCATCTTTTTTTAACCCAGTCCCTCAAGGTAAACTAGGCAAGTGGCTAGAATCTCGGGGAAAATAGCTGGCACATTCCAGCATGGTAGCTTTTAAAGTGTTTAACTACCAGTGTTTTATGTGGAAGTTTGTGTTGTGATGCATGTATAATTTAGATGAGTTTGCTGCATCACTGCCTACAGTGCAAAAGGTCTGTGTTAAAGATATTGTGTATTGTATCCAGTGTTCTCAGGTGTCAAAACATGCAGTCAAAAAGAGTTTTGGAGGGGAATGATAATGTTTCTAGAAATGCAGCATTGTCAGTGGTGATTGTATACTTGATTGCAATCCCAGAATTTTTCTGAGTTAAAAGTTGAAATTTTGAATGCTTCTCTTGAGTCTGATTGTGTGTTTGGTGCAGCAGCTAATCAGATTCTTAAACACTGGGATGATGGGGTATATCAATGCGAGGCATGTTAAAAATGTTCCATATTTCCAAGTTCTTCTCCTTTAAGCCAGATAAGATTTGGTGACATAACAAATAGAAGTCCCAGACAAACAAAAACCAAGTCAATAAAAGAAACAGCAGGAGGTCAACTCTAGAAAACCTAACAAAAAGGGTTCCTGTCTTAAAAAAAATAATTCCCTCCCAGCTTATGACTATGTTGAGGTGTGGCACCCACCTTTATCATCCTGTCAAGTGCCTCATCTCTCAAGTTCGCTCTCAATATGGCAGCCTGGCTGTCAGTGATTTCTGGCAAATGGGAGCTAAACATTGTTGGCATTGGTTACAAATGGCAGTGAAAAGACCACCCACCTCCATAGGGGCTTTCCGTCATCCGCCTGACCAGACATTATTTCCTACTATTCTCCAGAACAAGTTCCTGCTTTGGAATGAATGAGAGGTTTCTACTCCAGAATATTCTTGCTTCCCAAACAAAAAAAAAGGAAGCAGTCATGGAGGCTGGTGCTGGACCTTTCTTTTCTAAATATGTTTATCTAGGTCCCCAAGTTCTAAGATATACACCCTGCAGACAGTACTCCCTCTTTTGCCAGACATCTGCTTCATGGTGACCCTGGGCTTGAAGGATGCCTATTATCATATCTCCATTGCTCATCACTTCAGGAGCTATCTGAGATTTGTTATGTCTTTTCATGCTATCTGAGCTGATGTTGTCATTTTCATTCATTCCTCACCTGATTGGTCTCGGATCTGACATCAGATCAGACTTGGCTGCTTTTACCAGACTCAAGGATCCAGCACTTGAGCTCCTCCCTTTACCCATAATATCTCATTCTCCTGGTATACCTCGACTCTCATTTGCTGCCACATCATTCGGAAGTGGATTTCTGCTCTCGAGCAGTTGGACATTAAGAGATAGCTTTATATCCTTTTTTGTGAAGTTTGTCTGTATTTAGCTTGCTTCCCTCCTTCCTTTACTGTTAGGTTTATTTTGTTTGTCTTTCTATCTATTACCTTCCTTCCTTTTCTGCACTTTTGTCAGGTGTTTCTACCCATTCAGGGTACTCTGTTTCACACCATCATTGGTACACTTTCCTTCTTTCTATTTACCTGATTTCAGGTATCATTTGAATACCATTGCTGGTATTTTCTTTCTTTCTTTCTTCCTGTCTTAAAAAAAAAAGTTTCCCCTTTCACCATTTTTTGATTTTAGGAATAGATTAGCTTTCTAGTTATGGCTAACAAGCTTATTTTTTTTAAGTGTACCTCCTGCAGTCTTATGATTCCTATGACATATGCCCACAATAAATGTGTGTATTGTGTTGGTGCTGCCCACTTAGGTGTGGACTGTTCAACTTATTCAGGTACTTTAAGTGACAGACGGCATAAGCTTATACTGAAAGGTTTGCTTCCTTCTTCTGCTGTTTCTGTATTGGCTGGGTCTAACCCCCCCTAATAAAACAGACAAAGAAAAGCCTGACTTAGTTCCTAAAGAAAAGGAGTCCATGAAATGGACCCTGATCATTCTCCCTACTCAGCTTCAACTTCTGAACCACTAGCTAAAGTTACCAATACACTAGATCCAACACCTTCCTCAGATCCTACTATGTCAAGATCCAAGCCTCCTCTGATCATTTCTCCTCTTTTCACACCAGATCTGATTTCTCCATAGCTTCATTTGCCCATTTTACAGGAGATACCTAGAAAATCTTCCAGACCACTATTAATTACTTCATCCCTTAGGTCTTCTAGGATCTTGTTTGAGGCAGAGGTAGTAGGATGATCAGAAGTTTCTCAGGGCTCAGATCCAGATGCGGGTCTTTCTGTCTCTGTCCCCCATTGGTCCTGTGAGCCCGCACTAATCTCAGCATCATATCATGTTTCTTTTTCTGATCTGACCAGTAGTTTTGGAGGCTTCAGATCCAAGATCTTCGAAAATGTCCTTGTTGAATCCAAAAACTACTTGTTCTTTGACGCTGACCATTCCCCTGACTCAACTGGCTCCAACCTCTTTGAAGCAGGAAGACTCTCAGAGCCGAAGCACTGGCACCAGCTCGGGGGGGGGGGGGGTTGGGATCAATTCCTATGCTGTTGGAGTCATTCTTGCCTCTCAGTGCCTTGGCATTGGATAGGTCAGCTCCAACTCCCTCCTTAAGGCAGGATTCTGTGAGGTTATAGAGGTCAGCACCAGTGGCTTTTGGCTTCCTTGCCTATGCAACTGACTGCTATTTCTCCTGGACCTTCTGTCTTTGAGGTTGTGGAGAGGGCTTTCTCTTTACCAAGAGAAAGTAAATCTTTGCCCTCTTCAGATCTTACTCTCCCTCCTCTGATTTTGAGCACTGATACTATCATGTCTACTCCACTGGGACAGCCACCCCATACAGGCCTTCAGCCAGTTTTCATACAAGACTCCCACCTTCTTCCAGTACTTCACCAGACCATTTGACTGATAAGGACCATTGGGGGAGAGAACGTGCAAAAGGAGGCACCAATATTCCCCTCAGGAATCTGTCACTGAATACATGGACTTCGATGAAGGGAAAGGGTCTCCCAGATTTCCATCTGATGGTGTCTGCTTTGGAGAGATCCTAGAAATTCTTAAACAGAAAGATGGATGGTCCTCTGATAACCCTTCCAAACAGGAGTCGGTGTTTCTGGAAGCTGTGAGTCTGGCCCGGCTATGTCTTCAGTGGTCCTTCCAGCTGATGAATTAATTGCTCTTATCTCACACTGAGCATGGATGGAACCCGATACAATATATCCTATCCTTATCCTATCCCTAAGAGACCTGACAAGTTTCTAGCTCCTCCTAAAGATAGAGCCCACTGGAGCAAGGGAGTCCCTATAGATGCCATAGTAGTAGAAACATGTAGTTCTGCAAGTCCCAAGAGTCTTTCCAGGAATCATGAGGAGATAGTTCTTCCTATGGCAGAGGGTGGAACTCTAACTGAAGACACTGCCCAGGGCTTCAGAGATAGCTTCTCTGACAGACATTACCAGTACTCCTGAAAGTTTACTCAATTGCTGAACTCTGAAGGCCATCCGGGGGCACTTATCTCTGCACCTAGAAGCATGAGTTTCCTTCGCAAAAGACACTTGGGTGTAGAAAATCAAATCCAGAAGTTATTTCATACAATTTTTCCCAAATTCCCCTAACAAAAATGAAAAATATCCCCAGTGTTCCACCCAATCAGAGGGAGGCTGCAGCATTGGAAATAGAAAAGTTGCTAGAAAAAACACTCATCTAAAAAGTCCCCCAGACCAACAAAGATCTGGAACTTACTCAAGATTTTTTTTAGTACCAAAGAAGACATGGAACTTGAGAAGAAATCTGGATCTCAGCAGACTCAACCAGTACATAAAGTACTCAGAGTTATGTATGGTCATGGTTCAGTTCATTTTACCTTGTCTATGAAAAGTCACAGCAATGCAACAACGTAAATATAACAAGGGTACAGGATGGCACAACGAGTCCTCAGCTAGAACAGGTCTCGGTTTATTGAAGAAACAACGCTGATAATCCACAACAAATGAATGATAAAAGAACAAATAATCCAGTCAACAGTCGACAGTTAAGTGCTTTCATCTGGCTAATGCAGACTTCCTCAGAACTGCCATGATAAAATCAACTTCCTTTTTATATTCCATTTTGGTGCCAACAACTTTTCAAACTTTTAAAATGATATCTACCTAATACGTACTTTATGCAACTATAGTAATCACAATAAATACTAAACTAACACTATTCATTCTAATTGTACAAAACAATCGTTCTACTAAATAATTCACTGTGAACATAAAAAATAGTAATACTACTTAAATCACATCCACGCTACTATATCTAAAATTATTATATTAAAATATTAACAATTTCATTTAAAACTTCATGGTCTGGTCCTTAAAAATATATATGCTGCATATCACAATTGTGGTGCTGCATGGTTTAAAGCACGTATATAAATATATATCCTGTATATAATAAATATATGAATTCCATAATAATATATGTAATGTATGAATTATGTAAATATTTACAATATTTGAGTATATAAATAAATAAATACATACATTATAAATAAATATATGAATAATTGATGTATTGATAATCTATGCCAGGCTTAAAAATGGTTTGATACTAATGTAATCATTGATGCCTGGAAACCTAAGAGCATCCGTGAATATTTGCCATTTACTCTCTTTCATGGCTAACATACCCTTTACATCGCCAACCCTAGTGGTCAGATCTACCTGATCTAAGATAGTAAATTTGAAATTATGCATGTCCCCATTTTGTACAATATGTCTACATAGGGCATTCTTCTTATCTTTCCTAAGAAGAATGCCCTATGTAGACATATTGTACAAAATGGGGGCATGCATAATTTCAAATTTACTATCTTAGATCAGGTAGATCTGACCACTAGGGGTGGCGATGTAAAGGGTATGTTAGCCATGAAAGAGAGTAAATGGCAAATATTCACGGATGCTCTTAGGTTTCCAGGCATCAATGATTACATTAGTATCAAACCATTTTTAAGCCTGGCATAGATTATCAATACATCAATTATTCATATATTTATTTATAATGTATGTATTTATTTGTTTATATACTCAAATATTGTAAATATTTACATAATTCATACATTACATATATTATTATGGAATTCATATATTTATTATATACAGGATATATATTTATATACGTGCTTTAAACCATGTAGCACCAAAATTGTGATATGCAGCATATATATTTTTAAGGACCAGACCATGAAGTTTTAAATGAAATTGTTAATATTTTAATATAATAATTTTAGATATAGTAGCGTGGATGTGACTTAAGTAGTATTACTATTTTTTATGTTCACAGTGAATTATTTAGTAGAACGATTGTTTTGTACAATTAGAATGAATAGTGTTAGTTTAGTATTTATTGTGATTACTATAGTTGCATAAAGTACGTATTAGGTAGATATCATTTAAAAGTTTGAAAAGTTGTTGGCGCCTAAATGGAATATAAAAAGGAAGTTGATTTTATCATGGCATTTCTGAGGAAGTCTGCATTAGCCAGATGAAAACGCTTAACTGTCGACTGTTGACTGGATTATTTGTTCTTTTATCATTCATTTGTTGTGGATTATCAGCATTGTTTCTTCAATAAACCGAGACCTGTTCTAGCTGAGGACTCGTTGTGCCGTCCTGTACCCTTGTTATATTTACGTTGTCTATGAAAAGACAACTGTATATGCTCAATAGATCTTAAGTTGTGTGCTATCATATCAAAATGAACAGGTGCTCAAGACTTCCAAGTTGGCTGAACATTGAGTAACAGCTTAATTCTGGCTCTTCCCAGTGTGAAAACAGAAACTCAGCAGAGAAGGCCAGTGGACTTTTGTGTTCCTGGGTAAATTTCAGTAACTGGCCAGTAAGTGCACTGCCTGGATGCCAGGAGAAAAGAAATACAGAGGACCTGAAGGAAAATCAGCTACAAAAGGTGAGGAAAAACACTGACTGGGAAAAGTACTGCAGTTGTGCAGCAAAAAGCAATGCAAGCTCTAGACATGACTTCCAGGAACCTAGAGGAAATCATAAGACAACTTCACACAGACCTGGTTAAAATAAATGAAACACCGATGGAATATATCAACTCAAACATGAAGAAGCTTTAAACAGTTATTCAGATGAGGTGATAAAACTGCAAAAATTAGAGGTCAAAATGAAGAAAAGGATGGTTGAATATGAGACAGCACAAAAATAAATGTTTCAAAACTTAATAGAATTAGGGGACAGAGCATGTAGGGAAAACCTGAGATTTTCAGCTGTATCAGAGAAGCTGGAAGGGACAGACTATTAATTTTATTAAACCACAAATAAGCAACTGGATTGGTATTCCACAGCAGGAGTTGTTAATTGAAAGGGCACATCATCTGTATGCTCCAAATCTGGTTATGAGAAAGCAATTTAGACCTTTAATAGTAAAGATTTAATCCTACCAGCAGAAGGAGTTGATTCTGACAAAACTGTGGTGGAAGGACAAAGTACTAAACGTGGGAGACAGCAGAATGTTTGTGGAGAATGATTTCTCATTGTACACTAGACAGAAGAGGAGTAAATTTATTCCACTATTCAGGGAATGTCAAGAAGCAGGCATGAGATTCAAACTGCTGTACCCAGGTATTTTCAAAATATTTTTCCCTGGAGGGACAGAAACCATTGTTTGGTGAAGTACATGCTAAAGAGAAAATACAAATGTTTCTCCAACAAAAATAGACCTATGATACAGAAGGAGATGCTGCTATTTTTTTTTTTGGTAATAAAGACCACAGAGAGACTGTGGCAGTGAAATGTTTTTCCAATGTTTCAATGGAAAATGCTGGAGAGAAGGAAGGGAGCATGAGAGTTGACTAGAAGAATCAAAAGTGTATTGGGAATGAAGCAGAGACAAGATTTCAAAGATGGATATGAACAGAAATAAAACCAGTAACTTGGAAATTGACAAATGTGGGATATCAAAACAATAATTATACTTGTGAAATATGAAAGAACAAAAAAATCTGGAAATATTGGACTTTTTTGGACTTCTTGGACTTGTGGGAGACTCTAAAGTATATGCATTACTTCATGTTATTAATGTTTGGAAAAATACTTAGGGGAGAGGAAGAGGAGGGAGAAAGTAAACTGTAAGTAAAACATTTGTTTCTTAATAGTACTATATTTGTAGTGAATGATTTTATTTGTATGTTATAAAGTAAAGTTTTCACAGTTATTTTTAAGTATAATGGCGACACTACTTGTAAACAGGTGCTCCTGTTTTTTTTCTTTTTCCCTTTTTCTCTCTTTCTCCTTGTTCGGTGTTAAGAAATTTAAGCACTGCAGTGTAAAAGAAGTCTGGATAAAAAAGCATGACAAAAGAAAAAATAATGTGCTTTTTCTTATTCTTGCATGGGGAAGGGCTGGATTAAGGCCCTTAGCTTGATCTAGTGACACGTTTTACAAGAAAGCAAGTAAAGTAAAAAGAATATTGGATATTATAAGGTTTTTTTTCTAGCAAATAAATGTATGCTTAGTTGCATTTCTGTATCTGCTCCTCATGTCTCCATGGTGACGATCTGAGGAAGAGGAATTAGCTAGAAAAAAGGAGAAATTGGCTAGGAGAGAATATTGCCTGAAAGCATTCAGGTATTTTCTCAACTGGGAGAGCTAAGACAAAACCAGACAGCACTTAGTAGAAGCACAAACTGCGCCATGTGTCTTATCATAGATAACCTTTCTTTTAGGTTCACTCAAGTCTGTTAGTGGGTTGTCAGTTAGAGACTATTAGAAAGGTAAAGCTTCAGTATTTGAAGATGTTCATAGTTTTGTATATTAGTATTAAATTAATAAGTTTTAGGAGGGTATTGGGGTGCATTTGTTTTCTTGTTTGAGTGAGATGTGGCATAGGCTTAAATGGATATGACAAGAAACAACTGCATAAATGTTCAACTTGACAGTGTATGCATGTAACACAAAAGCTGGAACAAGACATTAAACAAAAAACTGTTATACATAAAATGTGTGAATAATAACTTTTTAATACAATAATGCTTTTTGTAATGTTTTTAGATGTCAATGAGCTCACAGGTCAATACAAAAAAGAAAGATTAGTGAACTATATTAAAAATGTGGAGTGCAAACAGCTATGCAACAGGAGACACACTTGGAAAGAACTGAACATGTGAATTTGATAAAGCAATGTTTTCAGGATGGTTATTCAGCAGAATACCTGGAACAAAGGAAACGATGAGTACTTATTGCAAGAGGAGCTCCAATAGTGATAGAAGATGATAAAAAGATAATAATGGTAGATTTGTAGTACTAAGGGGCTACTAGCAAAGGAGGAGAATTACATTTATTTATATTTTACCTAAAACTGCTATAATGAAACTTAAGAAAATTCTGGCAGAAATAATCAACTTTCGGCAAGGAATATAAATTATAGATGAGGACTGAAATTTTATTTGCAGCAGTGAAGATGTGTCGGAAGGCAGAAGGGAAAGTATAAGAAAGGAGTGTAGACTTTTGAACAAATTTAAGAAAATATTTGTCATGGAAGATGCAAATTCAGTACTAGGAGTTTGGAGTGAATTTACATATTATTCACCAAGATGCTGAAACTGGGCTAGGCTAGACAGAATTTGCATTTCATGGGAACACATGCATGTAATTGAAGGTCTTGATACACACCCAATAACTATTTCAGATCACACACCAATAATAATTAAAATAAAAGCATGGAGTAATGAAATAAAAATGAGGCACGGGCACTTTCTCACCTATCTGCTGAAAAGAGGAATTTAAGGAATGGGTAGTGGAAATTATTCAGAATTTATTAGAGAAGATAGTAATTTCTTCTGAAAATATAGCTAGGGAGTGGGATAAAATTAAAGTGGAGTTTAAAAATAGGGTGGGAATAAAAGAAAGTTAAGAAGTAACACGAATGACTTAGAGATAACTGACAAATGGTAAAGTACTGCAGAATAGGGGGAATCTCACAGAACAGGAAGAGGAGCAACTGCAGAATCCTAAACAGAAAATAAGGGATTAGCTTGACAATATTCATGATTTTAGAATGATTGCAGTTAAGCAACTGCTTTAAGCACAACAAATCAAGCAACAGAAAGGGCTGTTGCCAAGCTTAGAGAGCCTATAACAAGGAAGGTAAGAAGATATCATGTAGCGGTATTAGAAATATTTCAGAGATTCTATAAAAGTCTGTATAAAGCAGAGAAATATGGAAATAAAGAAAAGGCACAAATGGAAATGTTTATTGAAGAATTAAATATACCAAGGTTAAAGGTAGATGAGGTTCAATTACTAACAGGACAGGAGGAGATGTGATAAAATGGTGATGTATAACAAATCTACAGGAAAGTCCCCAGGAATAGATGGCATTCCTGTGGAAGTTTGGAAGCTAGGAGGGGGAAAACTGATAAAGATCTGGAAGGTTTTGTTTAACAGTATTTCAAGAGGAGTTGAAGTTCCAACATCCTGTAAGAAAGCAGTGGTAGCTGTAATACCTAAAGAGTGTAAAGATCCATCAGATCCAGCTTCATACAGGCCCATTTCAATGCTAAATCATGATTATAATATGTTTATGTCTATAATGGCTGAAAAATGGTAAAAGTGATGCCAAAATTGGGTCTATATTGAAACAATGAACACTTAAAACTTTCTTTCCTAGGGAAAGAAATTGCTGTTCCAACCCCCCCCGCAAAAAAAAAAAAAAAACATTAAACACTTCCAAACACACACACACATACCTTAATCCTAATTATACCCCCCAAAAAACAGTAAACAACTAAATACATATATGCACATAACCCAACCATACATTTAACGAAAAAAAAAACAGTAAACATTTTAAACCATATGCACTTACCTTAACCCACACCCTAACCCTAAGGTCAGTAACTCTCGCACATTTACATAAACAGTTCCAAACACATACACACTTACCTTAACCCTAATTCTACCCCCCAAAACAAAAGTAAACAACTGAAAACACATACACATGTAACTCAACCATACATCTAACATAAAATAAAAAACAATAAACACTTTCATACATATGCACTTACCTTAACCCACACCCTAACCCTGTTGCACAATCACGCTCGGGAGCTATACCGGACAAGGGACCACACTACACTTCAGAACACGGCAAAACAACAAAGCAGTCAAGTGACTTCTTTCCCAGGGAAAGAATTCGCTGAACAGCCGCTTTGCTGTTTTGACTGTTCGCTCTACGTGTCGACGAAAACCCATTCAACAAAATGCGTTTTTGTCGTACTAATAGGAACCCCCAAAATTGATAGATATGGATCAGTGTGGTTTTGTGGATGGAAGGCAAACATTTGACAACATTAACAGAACACTAATGATCCAGAGGGAAGCAGAATGTAAGAAAATACCACTGCTGTTGGTTGGTCTTGATGCACAGAAACCTTTTGACAGAGTAAACTTGGACTTTATGATTAGAGCAATGGAAGCATTTGCATTCCATGATAAAATTATAAGGCTGATTAGGAGATATGAGGGATATGAGTCGAAAATTGAAGTGAGTGGAGTCATCTCTCTGCTTGAGAAGTAGAACCAGGCAGGATTGCCCTCTTTCCACTTTGCTATTTACATTATATTTAGAACCATTGACAAAGAAAATAAGGGACTCAGAAATTCAAGGATATAATTGGTATGTCAGTCAAGAAAAGCTGGCTCTATTTGCAGATGATATTATTTTATATCTGACAAAACCAGAAAAGGACATTGCAGTGTTGTGGATCATTTTGAGTCAATTTCAAATCTTTTTTGGGATACAAAATTAATTAAGCTAAACAAAGGCAACAGCAGTAAATTATGTACCCACACACAAATTGGTTCGGCAATATCCATTTTTATGGGGACATAATAAAATGAAGTATTCAAGAGTTTAGATAAAAATGATTCAGGTGTGGCAGCTAAGGCTATGTAGAAAAAAACTAAACAAAAGATAATACAAAAACTGGGAAATTGGAAGCTCTGTTATGTAGATATGGATAGGTAAGATAGAAGCAGTGAAAATGCTTTTAGTCCCTTTAGTCATATATGCAGGTCAGGCTTATTTTTATCAACCTGAGGAGAAACTGTGGGAAGGATTTTATCTAGGAGGGGAAAATGGCAAGAGTCAAGTCGGATAAGTTGATTCTTGCAATAGAATGAATCAGATTGGGATTATCCAATTTGAAGGGGTATTTCAGAGCTACACAATTAAGGCTTCTATACATAGCACAAGAAGAAACCTATAATTTAAAGTGGAAAGGGATGATGATGAAACAGGGTTGAAGCTCAAGGAACAAGGAGAGACTGGAATTTCGGATGCAGATCTGTAAGCAGAATAATGATAATCATACAGAATATTGTATACATAAAGCAGCAGAAAGTATTCTAAAAACTAAGCCAACATGGGAATGGAGAAAGGAGATTCTGCTGAAAGGGATAACAGCAATTAGGGATACAGACAATAGACAAGAGAATGCTGGAATTTTTTGGAGTAAACTGGCAAAGGAACCAAGCTATTAGGGTCAAATAACTAGAGATGGAAAGGTAGTAGAATGGGAAGATGCCAAGAATCTATTTGGACTGCAGGTTAGAGATTACCTTCCCTGTCAGGGATTGATGTCAGAGTATAGGCAAACAGAAACAAATATGGGGGTCCTAAACAAAAGTCCAGCACTGGTAGAACTTTTAGTAGAATCTAGAACAGAAGATGCTGTTAAAAAAGGAATAATTATTAAAGCATATAAAATATTGCATGATAACTTTAAGACTCAATCAGAGGAGGTTAGAAAGAATTGGGAAGAGAGATTGGCTTAGCGGTTCACATAGAAACAATGGTGTGTCTGTGTATGTATATATATATATATATATATATATATATATATATATATATATATATATCCTAAATATGCAACAAAATCTAGAAGATTTAGGATTTTTGTTTGGAAATGTTTACATATTTTTATACCCAGAATAGACTCCAGAGAATTTTTCCTCAAGTAGACAGCAAATGTTGGAGGCATGATCGGGAAGAAAGAGGTAATTGGGAGCATAGCTGCGGTGGTGGTGCTGCGGTAGCATTGTCGACTCACAGTTAGACGGTGCCCGTTTGATTCTCAGTTAGAGCGTCTTCTGTGTGGCGACGGGCATTCCTTCGTTGAAGGTTGTGCGTTAGGCCCGGCAAGCCAGCACGTAAAACTCTACTGCCAATCATTAGCGGACCGGAGTTCCGCTGTGGCGACCCCTAACTGGGAAAAGCCGAAAGACACAAACAGATTTTCTGGGAGTGTAATAACTTGGCAGAGTTTAAATAAATATTTCCTTCAGACTGTTCTGTCAGAGATACTGGGTGAACAAATTGGTGTAACTAGGGAAATTATTTTTCTGAGCTAATCGGAATTGCCTAGACATAGTAAGGCCTTGCTGAGTCTAATTATGGTGGCTGCCAAAATAGCATTAACTAGAAAATGGAAATCGAAGTCTAAACCAGCTGTACTAGGAGTAGTGAAAATAGTTGTTGTTGTGTCTTTCGGCTTTTTCCCGGTTAGGGGTCGCCACAGCGGAACTCCGGTCCGCTAATGATTGGCAGTTGATTTTTACGTGCTGAGTTGCCAGCCCTAACGCACAACCTTCAACGAAGGTACGCCCATTCACGCATGTCTCCACACAGATGATGCTCTAGCTGAGAGTCGAACCAGTCAGCGTCTTACTGTGAGGCAACAACGCTACCACAGCACCACCACTGAAAATAGTAATAGAGATAAAACAAGTGGAAATGGGATCTTTAAAAAAGGGTAGGTGCAAATTACATAGCAACTAGGTTTAGGCTGATAGGATCATAAGATCATAGGAAGTTACTAGGCTATTGACCCTGAGGCCTTTATAAGCCTAGCCAAGAGTTTAGCTCATGCATAGACAAATCAGCACCCTATGCCCCTGTCCAGCAGGGATGCGGGTGGAATCCCAGGGATGTATTTTCCATCCAGTTATCCAGATTGCGCTTAAAAAGGGGTAAAGAGGTACTCTGGTGACATGGAAAGGGAGCCTATTCCATAGATGGGGGAGTATCTGGGACACAAATCTGTCCCGCCAGCAAGTTCTATTCATGTTACAGACCAGGTTGAGGCCACTTGTGCAGGTTGCTCAAGTGGAGCTTGACTTGCCGATATGCAGCAGTCCCATCAAGGCAGGGTATGAGATCGCCTTGTATGCCAGACAGAGGTCAACTCTGAGGAGTCTGTATGAAACAGAGTAGAGGGATAGGACATTTAGCTTATCTGTGTATGGTAGATTTTTGAGGCCCTGGATTCTCCTGGTGAGGAACCTCTGTGGTCTCTCCAGCTGCTGCATGTGCTTTGCGAGGTACATGCCGAATGGGGCATTGTACTCAATAATTTTGTCTTATAAGGGAAGAATACAGGGATGTCATGACCTCCTTATCCCTGGATGAGATACCTTTACTTATGAGGTGCACCATGTAGAAAGTTTTCTGTACAATGAAAGCAACATGGTGGTCAAAAGTCAGGCTGTTATCAGTCTGGGTGCCCAAATCCCTCACGACTGACTGTGTGCTTAGAATGTTGTTAATAATGTGATAACTTGAGGGGACATCTCTCTCCCCAAAGGGGATGATGATGCATTCTTTTGTATTCAGCTTAAGGCTATGTTTCTGACACCAGTTATTTGTTTGGGTGAGGCCCTCTTGGAGAGTGTCACCCAAACAAATGTTTAAAAGAAGGCATGACGTGAATGAGCTATGTAATGTTTGACTGACAATGATTGGGTAGATTTTGATAATGAGTGATATATAATGTTTACAACTGGGATTGTGTCAATATGGTTTGTGATGTAAAATGCTTGCCTCTGGTATTATGTCAATATGATTTGTTTTCATATATATAAATGTATGTCATAAGTGATAATTTAATAAAGATATTTCTTTAAAAAAATAAACAGATGCTCCAGAAGATACCTATGTTTCTGGCTGAGAGCCTACCATTGCCAGTTCAGTGAACTGCCCTTTGGTGTTACCACATCCCCCAGGGTGTTCAACAAATGCATGAGAATGGTAGCAGCTCACCTGAGACTGCTGGGATTCCAGGTTTTTCCATAGCTAGACGACTTGACTCCTGACCACCCCATTCAGGCATCTTTTGATTCAAGCAAGGGCTTATTTGCTCCAGTTATGTCATCATTTGGGCATCACAGTCAATTACACCAAATTGCAGGTTACCCCTGCTCAGTCCCTGGAGTTCATAACTGCTCGTCTAGACATGACCAACCAGATAGCTTCATTTCTTCTGACAAGAGTTCATACTTTCAAGTCATGACGGTAATATCTCTTTCTCATCTAACAGGGAGACTAAGCATAGGGATCGATGGCAGCAGCAATAACTCTTGTTCATTAGCCAGTTATCATATGCATGTCCTTCAATGGACTCATTCGGTATAGTAGTCTATACTTCAACAGCCCCTAAACAACTTTTCTATGGTCAAGATTTCCAAAGTTTGCAATGAATATCTTCTTTTGTGGCTTCATTCAAAAGATGTTTCTCATGGTCAACCCTTCGTTCTCCCTCAGCCAGTAGCCACAATCACCACAGATGCCTCCCAAATTGGGTAGATGGCATTTGTTGGGAATTAAATCTAAGGTGTGTGGTCCCTGGAAGAGGCCAATCTGTACATCAATGTCCTAGAAATGACAGCTGTCCTACTAGTGTTGCAGGCTTTTCAAGATTTTCTAGCTTCAGAGATGGTTGTGATACATGCAGACAACATGTCAGTAGTCTGGCATATCAACAAACAGGTGAGAACCAGATCTTTTCCATTGTGTCGAGAGGCAGTGAGAGTGTGGCCATGGGTGATCTCTTCCAGTCACTTTCTTCTGGCAATGCACATATTGGGGGAAACCAGTGTTCTTGCAGACAGTCTATGCAGGTCTGTTTTGATGCCTCACAAGTGGTCTTCAATCAAAGAGTGACGGCGAAGATGTTTCATTGATGGGGCCAGCCTTGCTGAGATCTTTTTGCTTCTACCTTCGACAACAAGTGTAGCATGTTCTTTGCCCTGGTCCCTCCTCAGGGGGAGTCACTGAGAGATTCTCCGGTCCATGATTGGCCCTCTGGTCTCCTCCATGCTTATCCTCCTTTACCACTAATTCACAGATTTCTATGGAAAGCATCCTAGTTGAAGGGCACAATCATCCACATTGCAAACTTTTGGCCTCTTCAGGTCTGGTTTGCCTTCCTCTGGCCTCATTTTGTTTATCTTTTTGAATACTGGATCCACATCCAGGCCTCCTATCTCCCCCAACAGGGATGCTACATCTAGACATCAATAGCTTCAACTTAACTGCACAGTTTCTCTAGTTCCAGTGATGGCTAGACAGTCCAGGCTTTCTTCCTCAGTTCCACAGATTCCTTTATCCTCTCATAATCTTTCAACTAGGAAAGTTTACAAGAGTAAATGGAAAAGATTTTCAATCTGGGCCCTTCAGAGAGATTTGGATCCTTACTCCGTTCCACTCTAAGCAGTTCTTTACTTTTTGGCCTCCATTTTTAACAATTGGGATAAGGCTCTCTACTATCAAAGTTCAATTAGCAGCCATTTTAGAATTTCACTCAGGAGAGAATCGTTCTTCCTTGGCTTCTTTGAGATTATGTAAGACATTCCTGTTCCTTAAAGGTACCTTTTTACTCAGGTGCTCAGTTAGAGACCCTACACCCCCTTTGGATTTGGTTATTACTTTACAGGCTCTTACCCAATCTTCCTTTGAGTCTTCTGGTTACTATAACCTCTACTAGACAAGTATCTGAGCTCCAAGCCCTTTCTGCAAGACCTCCATACTTGATCATTCATAAATATGGGGTCTCATTATGCACAAATCCATCCTTTCTACCTGAGGTAACTTCTGAATCCATTTTAAATCAGGTCATTAATTTATCTGTGTTCTTCTCTAATTTCTCAAACAAGGAGAATATATGCTGCATCTTCTGAATGTATATCAGCAGTTGATGTTTTATTTACACAGAACACAGGATTTCAGAAAATCTGATCAACTGCTTTTATCTTGCTCCAAGAACAAATTGGGTAAGGCAGTTTCTAAAGTTACTCTAGCCAAATGGTTAACTGATTGTATAGCCTTTCTTTATAAAGAAAGAGGTTTAGCTTTACTTAAGCCTCCCAAACCACATTTCACGAGATCAGTAACCACGTCATCGGGTTTCTAGTCAAGAGTTTCCATAGATGATATTTGCACAGCTGTCACTTGGTCCAATGCTCATATTTTTATTGCTCATTATATGTTAGACATACTGTCCAGAAACTGGGCAGCATTTGGTTCTGCTGTACTCCAGAATATCTTTCCATGAGGACCACCCATGCTTCATCTTGCTGGGAACTGTTTCATCAGTTGAAGAGTGAATGAAAACGACAATATCAGATACAAAAGTAATGTACTCACCATAATGATGCATCTGTATTGCCCATTTTCATTCTTTCTCAACTCCCCAACCTTCAGCTTCCTTCCATGTGTCATAGTCAGGCTTAAGGGATGTGCTTTTGGGAACTCACCTGTTCCCTGCTTTGAGCGCCAGCCTTTCTGTAAGTTTTTATTTTGCATCTTTCCACAATAGACTTTCAGGTACGTGTGATTGCTGGGGCAGTGAACTCAATATGAGGTATAACAGGAGAATGGGGCATTATGGGTAAAGAAAAGAGCTTGAGAGCTGGATCTATGAGCCTAGTAAAAGCAACCGAGTTGGATCCGATGTCAGCTCCCGATACCCATCAGTTCAGGAAGAATGAAAATGGACAACACAGGTGCAAAACTATAGTGAGTACATAACTTTTGATCCGATGTTGTCAATCTTCACATAATCCTTGACTGTTCCAAGCCTCAGAACTGACTCAGCCATTTATTTCGGCTCGCTCCTTCCAAACTCTAGAGCTAGGCTTTACCCATAATGGTGCTCTTTAAATTATCTGAGATCTCGTTTGCTGCTTCGTATGTCAGATGCATACGACTGCTGTAAAGCTTTGGCTTAGTGTTTGAGTAAGTTTCTTATCTCTTATATATCTCTTTTTGTCTTTAATAAGTCTTTCTTGGTTTCTAGTATATCTTTTCTCTACCTGCTTCTCTCGCTATCATATTTCTGTGTGTATGTGTGTGTGTGTGTGTGTGTGTGTGTGTGTGTGTGTGTGTGTGTGTGTTTGACATTTTCGTCATGGCTGACAAGGCTGTCTCCAGCCAAATCTTCCAAAGACACCTCCAGATTTAAAAGGTGTCAGAAATGTTAGAGGAAAATGCACAATTCGGACAGGCATACCCTCTGTGTATTTTGTCTTGGCAAAGGCCACCTGCAGGAGAACTGTTCTATTTGCCATGCCTTTTCCACTAGGAGACTTACAAAACATAAGAACAAACTTATTCTTAAGGGCCTTTTGATAAGTGACTTTAAAAAGGCCATTTCTGTGTCCAAAACGGAAGCCAGTTCTTCATCTTCATCATTCTCATCCTGTAAGAAACGACCTTCTTCATTTCCAAGCATTTTGGAACCCACTAAAAAGGTTTTAAAACAGCCTTTGGTGCCGAAGAGTTCCACGGCACTGAATGGCAAAAAAGATTCGACACAGACAAAAAATTTGGGAGCCGATTTCAGCTACCTCAGCACCAAGAGAAACATTGGGACTTTCGCAATTACAGTTGATCTCAGTACCAAGATCCAAGTTTTCTCCCTCTGTTGATCCTTTTAAGGATAGACCTCAGGGCCCCTTTCTCAATGTGAGACCCCCTAGGTCTCCATCGACTCCTTCAATTCAGTCCACCAAGAGTTTCTCTGAAGCCGACATCATGAGACTGGTGGATCAGCTCTTGATGGCAAGGGGATTGTCACTGGTTGCTGGCCAAGCTGACATCGGAACCAGTCCTGTTACAACACCAACCATTATTCTTCCTCCAACTCCTATTGAGTCATTGGAGCCCTTGGCTCCGACAGTCCCTCCGTTGACTGTCTTGGTTTTGGTAGCAACCTCTTCTCCATAGCTGAGAGTTGCCTTGAGCTCCTCCTGGCTTTCGGCACTGGAGGTCTCTTGGGATTGAGACTCCCTGGCCAGTTCTGAGGTGCATGGATCGGCTTCTTTAATTTCAGAGCAGTCCATGACTCTCGGTGCTTCTGCCATTGTAGAATCGACCCAGGCTTTTGTTTCAGGGGTCACCTTCTTGGTGCAGGGTGGGACCTGGGTCCTGAAGGAGTCTATTTTGATTCCACACTCCCATCCCTCTATGGGGGGTGACCTTTTGAATCAGGGAGAAAGCCTTGTCCATTGGGGAACTCACAGTCTCTGCCATCCCTGTCGTGCCAGATTTCTACACCTCCTTGACCTGAGCTTCCATCAGTCTCTTTCTCAGGACAGAGGGTACAAAAGCCACAGGAAAGGCCCACCTTGGTGGTTTTGTCTTCATACACTTCCCCAGAACATCCCCCCGAGGAAGTACGTGCAAAGAAGAAGTGTAAGAGGAAGCACTTAGACTCCCCGGAGGAGTCTTTCACTGAAGATACCACCTTTGATGAAAGAGAAAGTTACCCCAAGTCATCGCCTGATGATGTTTCCTTCAGGGACATTCTGGAAATCCTAAAACAGCTGGGTGGCTGGTTTTTCCTCCAACCTTCTTCTGAGGAGTTGGTATACCTGGAGGCTTTTTGTGCCCAACCTTCTACCTCTTGAATCTCTCCACTCACTTGCAATCTCATTAAACTAATGGGTCAGTGGGCATGGAAGATGTCCAGCTCCATTGAACTGATCCTCAGGAGACCTGACTGGATCCTTTCAGCACCCAAAGAAGAGCAATATTGGCAAATGGGTATACCCATGGATGCCATGGTGATAGCAGCAGCTACTAAGAAGGAACTTGCTGAGGATAGTCCAACTATCCATCCTCCTAACAAGGAGTCTAGGACTGTGGATAGATTTGGGAAGCACGTTTATACTTCATCAACCTTTGCTCTCAGGTCCTTGAACTACATGGAGCACTTTACAAGGTTGCAGAGAGATCTAATCAAACAGCTTTTGGATACCCTCTCAGGAGCAGTGGCTGAAGAGGTATGTGACAAAGTTGCTTCTCAGCTCGCCACCCTTGAAGCAATTTCTAACTTATCCATGAGGCTGATTGCCCATGCAGCTGATGGGATGACAAGAGCAGTGGGTTTAGGCATAGCCATTAGAAGCCACTCCTGGATACACTTGTGTGATTTTGTGGAGTCTTTTAAAGTGCCATTTGTCATTGCTCTGTTTGATGGATCATCCCTTTTTTGGTCCCAAGGTAAAAGACACTCTGGCCAGGTGTGCGAAACATGGTAAGACTCTTTCTGCCATAGGCATACATTTCTCCACTCATCAGCGGCCCTACTCCAGGAACCAGAGAAGTGGGAGATTATGGTTTAAAAAATTCCAAGAGCCTTTCCAGGATCCACATGGCAGAGGGGGAAGTAATAGAAGACGCCACCCTAGGGGCAGAAGTGGCCCGCAGAACCAGGGGTCCAGAGAACCTTTCTCTGGCACTTCCTACCAGTACCCCTGAAGGGAGGCCTGATTGCCCTCCTCTGTAGGCAGTCAGGGGACAGCTATCCCAGCACCAATCCGCTTGGCAACTGCTAACTTTTGACATATGGGTGCAGGGAATCATACCCAGAGGTTACAAAATTCCACTTTCTATAAGTCTAAAACCCAAAAAAAGAATCCTGGGTGTTCCACCAAATCACAGTGAAGCAGCAGTCATAAAAATTCAAAAACTGCTTGACAAAAGAGTCATCCAAAAAGTCCCAACAGATCAAACAGGATTCAAGTTTTACTCAAGGTTCTTTTTAGTGCCCGAAAAAACAGGGGACTGGAGATCCATTTTGGATCTCAGCCAGTTCAACAAGACACTTCAGCAAAACAAGTTTTGGATGATCTCAGTACAGTCTGTACTTCCATTCATGGAAAAGGACAATTGGATGTTCTGTATAGACCTCCAGGGTGTGTACTGCCACATAAAAATGGACAAATGCTCCAGGGGGTTCCTGCACTTCTGGCTAGGAGCTAGTCATTTCCAATTCAGAGCCCTGCCATTTGGACTCACCTTAGCTCCCAGGGTGTTCACCAAATGCATGGTAGTAGTATAGCTCACCTCAGACTGCAAGGAGTTTGAGTTTTTCCATACCTCAACGACAAGCTCCACACCACTACCACCAGGCATCAAATAGCATGGGCATGAGATTATACTCTGCATCTCTGTGCATCTCTAGGCATCACAATAAATTATGAAAAGTCAAATTTACAGCCCTCACAACAACTAGAAATCATCCGAGCCCTGTTGGACACAGTTACAGGAATTGCTTCACTCCCACTGGAAAGGCTACAAAGAATCAGATCTCAGGTCAGCCAAATTATCCAGAGAACAAGTGCTCCAGCCAGATTAGTCCTTCAAGCATTAGGCTCAATGGCAGCCACAAATCACTCTTGTTCCCTTAGCAAAATATCGCATACAAATCTTACAATGGTTGCTAGCCATCCAGTGGTCTCTGATAGATCAGCCAATGTCACACCACATCTTGATTGCCAATCACTGCAAACAGGATCTTTCATGGTGGCTCCACTCCAACGAGATTCTTTTGGGCCGACCATTCATCCTTCCGCAACCCCTAGCCATAGTGACCATGGAAGCTTCCCAGATGGGGTGGGGGGGCATTATCTGGGAAAGACAGTCCAAGGCACATGGTCCCAACTGGAGCCCAACTTGCACATCAGTATTCTAGAGATGGGGGCAGTGCTGTTAGCATTGCAAGCATTTCAGGATTCCCTTCCTTTAGGAACGGTAGCAATTCAGATGGACAACATGTCGTTAGTCTGGTATATTAACAAACAAGGGGGAACCAAGTCTTATCTCTTGTGTCAAGAAGCCCCCAGGGTTTGCCAATGGGCGATTTCTTCCAACCGCTTTCCTCATAGCAGTGTATGTTCTGGGGACCTCCAATGTGATAGCAGACAAACTGAGCAGAACTATTCTCATGCCTTATGAGTTGTATCTCAATCCTGTGGTGGTGAAAGAGATTTTTCACCACTGGGGCCAACCTTGCTGCAATCTTTTTGCGTCCCCTATGAACAACAAGTACAGCAGTTACTTTGCCCTAATCTCCCCTCCAGGGGAGTCACCCAGAGATGCTCTCCTCCATTACTGCTCCTCTCAGTCTTCTCTATGCCTTTCCCCCAAATCCTCTGATATCTCAGTTTCTAAAGAAAGCCAAGAAGCCGGAAAATTCAATAATCTTAATTTCCCCTTTTGGCCTTGACAAGCTTGGTTTCCCTTTCTTTGGCCTCATCTTCTTTGGAATCCATGGATTCTAGACCCAATTCCAGATCTACTGTCTCATCCAGAGGGCATGGTTCACCTGAACCTCCAACATTTCAAGCTCACGGTGTGGCTTCTCCAGTTCCCATGATTATCAAGCATCCTTCCCTTTCCTCTCCTCTTCTGTCTGACAAACCATTGTGGCCCATCACAAACCTTCAACTAGAAAACTGTTTCAAAGTAAATGGGAAACATTTGCAAGTTGGGCCCATCTGAAGGAACTTGATCCTTGTACAACCCCTGTTTATAAAGTTTTGGATTTTTTGGCTAACCTCTATCAGTCTGGTTTCTCTGCCTCAACAGTTCAAGACCATCTTGCTGCAATCTCTAATTTCTATATGGGGTTTGATGGATCATCCCTTATGTCACACAAACTTTGTAAAGCCTTTTTAAAGAGAGCCTTAATGTTAAGACCTCCAGCTAAAGAACCCATTCCTCCCTGGGATCTACCACTAGTTCTTTAGTACCTTACTTTGTCTACTTTCAAACCATCAGCTACATGTGACCTAAAGTTTCTGACATGGAAAATGTTATTTTAGTGGCTGTTACATCTGTATTTGAACTTCAGGCTTTGTCCTGCAAACCACCCTACATAATATTTCATAAAGACAGAGTCTATCTTAGGACTAATCCATCCTTTTTACCAAAGGTAGTCTCAGAATCTAATATCAGTCAGACTCTTCAGCTACTGCTTTTTTTTCCCTAATTTTTCCAATAAAGGGGGGGGGGGTATTCCCTTCATTTATTAGATGTCCACAGACAGCTGAGATTTCACAGAACAAAGGATTACAGAAAATCTGACCAACTTTTTGTTGCCTTTTCCTCACTTTCTTTAGGTAACCCAGTTTCAAAGGTTACCTTGGCGAAATGTCTCAAAGGTTTTTTTACATTTATCTGTCAGTCGAAAAGGCTCCACCTTTCACTCCCAGTTAAAGCTCACTCAACTAGAGCAGTGGCATCTTCTGCAGTTTTTCATGCCAGCGCTTCTTTAGATGATATTTGTGCAGCAGCCACTTGATCTTCTCATACCTTTATCACCCATTACAAATTGGATCTGGTCTCTAGGGAATGGGCATCATTCAGTTCGATGGCGCTTAGGAATATTCTTCCGTGAGACCTCCCAAGATTTAGTTAGCTGGGGACTCTGTCTCAGAGTCAAGGATTACGTGAAGATTGACAACATTAGATAGAGAAGTTATGTCTTACCATAATGTTCGATCTGTGTTGTCAATCTTCACTAATCCTTGACATTCTCTTCCTCCTCCTCCCAGCCTGAGACTCATAGTTGATCGAATTTTCCCAGAACTGGCTTCATATAGGGGACAGATATCTGGTCTTCTATTCTTATCTGCTATTTGTCTGCCACTAATATAGGCAAACTTGATCTGAGGTAATTTAGAGAGGAGCATTATGGGTAAAGCCTTGTTCGACAGTTTGAAAGGTGTGAGCTGAAATAAATGTCTAAGTCAGTTCCAAGGATCGGAACTGAGCCCACAGTCAAGAATTAGTGAAGATTGACAACACAGATTGAACATTATGGTAAGACGTAACTTCTTTTTTCTGTGTGTTGCACTTTGGGCTATCCACTACACCACAAGTGTTCACCAAATGCCTTGCTCCAGCAGAGGCCCACTGTCGGACTCTGGGCATTCACATCTTTCCATACTTGGATGACTTGATTAGTGCAGAGCCTGTGTTCAGGTGTTTGAAATCACTAGAGAAGATCTCAACCTTACTGTCCTATCTAGGGTTCAAGTTTAACCTCCAAATGTCATGTCTGACACCCTCACAAAGACTCGTCCTTCTGGGGTGCTTGATCAACTCCAACAAGAGAATGGCCTTTGTGCTTCAAGACAAGGTTCTGTCATACCAGACAGTATTTCTGGAATTCTCAAAGATGAATGTTGCCTTGGCAAGAGAATTCCTAAAAATTCTTGGAATGATGGCATCCATGATTTTCATGATACCACTGGCTCACTTTCACATGAGAAAATTCAATGGTATGTCTGCAGTTGTTGGATCCAGCATTTCCATTTCCTGGAATCCTAGTTGCCAGTGCTGTGCTTCATCAGACAAGATTACAGTGGTGGAGAGATCAATTGAGTATCAGATTAGGACTTCCTTTCTCCCCTCTCATGCCAGTACAGTGTGTCTAGACAAATTTGTATGACTTCGCCTTGGGAGCTGTGTCAGTGGGGATGCAGGTGCAAGCCACTTGGCCGCCCAAAGACTCACAGAAGCATATCAATATCAGGGAGATTTTGGTAGTGATTCACGCCTTGAAAGTCCTTCACTAACTTTGGACCCCAAGTCCTCTTCTAGTGGTTAAATCAATTATATGGTATTTCAACAAACAAGGGGGTACAGGGTTTTACCCTCTGTGCCAGTTGGCAGTGACAGCCTGGAAGCAGGGATTCTCAATATTCTCTGACTCTTCAGACATCATACATACAATCAGAGCAGAACATTGTGGCAGATAGATTAAATAAATCCTGAGCAGACCTAGATGAGTGGAAGCTCAAGGCAGTGGTTGTCTATGATCTAGTCCAGATATGGGGAATGCCTCAAATAGATCTGCTCACCTCCTTTCAAAACATACAACTGAAGAAATTCTGTTCCAGACATTCTTGCAGCCATACTCTGAGTACAGACACATTCTTGTTCCCTTGGATGGGAATATTCCTGTATGCATTTCTACCCTTTCAACTGATCGATAATGTACTTCTGAAAGTGGAAAGAACTTTTTTATCCTGTGTTGTCCCCTCCATCTATCTTGACGCATAGGTCAAAGTCCCCAGTTACCACAAATCCTAGAGCTCCAACATTTTTGAGTGAATCTGGGAGCTTTTTCATTCTCCTTGTTGACTGGGTGTTACTTGAGTTTTGTCTTGGTTAATTGTTTGTTTAGACCCACGGGTTTATCTTCTTTTTGGTTCTGAAATGCCAAAGATTATTGTGGTGACCTCTGCTGGCTCAGGCAGTCTTGATTTTCCCTGTTAATGCTATAGGCCAAGGTGAATTACTACAGACTTCCTCACATGCTGGATCTGCTAACACAGTCTTAGGGGGACTGGTGCATCTTATTTTGGAGAAACTTCAATTTACAGCCTGGATGATTCAGTCTTGGTTCTTTTTAGGCATTTGTTTCATGAGGATGTGCAGCAGGTATTAAAGGAGGCCAAAAAAACTATTACTTGAAAATCGTATGTTTACAAATTAATGATGTTTTCTAGGTGGTGCCTAAATGGAATGGAAACAGAGGGTTCAGTTAGGTTACTGTAACTCTGGGCTAGAAATATTTGTGTGTGTTGCTCCAGGATGGCTTATCATATGCATCCTTTTAGGTGTATTTAGTGGCCATCTCTGCTTGTCTGCAAGTGGATCCTCCTCTTTCTTCTTCTTCTTCTTCACTTTTGATGAAACAGTTCATGAAAGGCGTACTGCTTATGATAACCCGTCGCAAGCAAATTTCTCCTTCTTAGGATTTAAATGATGTTCTTGAAAAATTTACCTTATGACCTTTTGAAATGGCAAGTTATTGATTATAAATTATTAACATGGGAAACTGTTTTGCTTATTGCTGTGACGTGCAAGACAAGTTTCTGAACTGGAAGCTGTCATGGTGGGACAACCTTACCTGTTTTTTTTGCGGGGATAGAGTTGTGTTATGCACTTATCTTTCCTTCATGCCAAAAATGGTCTTAGAATTCATTTTCAGTCTATTAATCTCTGTGTGTTCTATCCAGAGCCTAAGAATAAGGAAGAATTGATATTTCTTACCATGGATGTGAATAAGCAGATTACATACTACCATAACAGAACAAAGCACTTTAGTAAGACTGAAAGGCTTTTTATTTCCTTTTCTGGGGAAAAAAAAGGTCAACCTCTCTCTAAGCAATGCACTGCTTGTTGGTTGGCCTTTGGTATTGTTTTTTTTTGTTACAGCCACCATGTAAAGGATGTGGAATACTGGAAAGTAGTACATTTTAGAAGTATTCTACAGACAGCAACTTGTTCCTCCATCCATAGCTTCATGAAACACTACAGACCAGATACTTTTTCCTAGATCCAGAGCAGGCTTTGTGAGGAACATTCTTCAGAGGCTCTAGGACCCTTATCCTTCTTCCTCCCAAGTTGGGTAAGCTTTGGGAATCTACCCATATGCCAGTAAGGCAGTGTGTTTGTTCAACTTGTTCAACATAGTACAGTTGCTTAAGTTCCACTTATCTGTAGCAATAAATGTTCATTGAACATATTGTTTTACTGGCGGTACCCTTTGTCCATCCTCCTTTTGTTGAGTTTATATAGTTGGTTCTTGGAGTTGCTGTTGTGTTTTGGTGCAGCAACAGCAACCTGTTTGTTTTGTGTGTGTGTGTGTGTGTGTGTGTGTGTGTGTGTGTGTGTGTGTGTGTGTGTGTGTGTGTGTGTGTATGTGTGTGCATGCACATGTGTGTGTATGTGGTTTGTGGCTTGGAACAGTAGGCATTTACAAAGCTTGTGCTTCCATCTACTGTTCCTGTTGAACCTTTGAAAATTAAAAGGGTGCTGTCTGTGAGTGTGAAGGGCTATCATGGCCCTGCCAGTTGATTGGTTCTTCACTCTCACAAACAGGCAGTGGGACAAGTTCTGAGATTTAATAGATTGCCAGAGGGAGGGTAGTAGGGCATTTGCAAGTAAGGCAGTGTGTTTTGTGAACATGTGCTGTTACCTGTAAATGGAACTTAAGCAACTATATTGTCCCTAATCTGTGGCCTCCTCATTTATGACCACCATGGGTACTGGGTCTCAGACCGGATCTCCTGCTTTATCTATCTGGAAAGCCGCATCTGGGCATCAAGTCCCTCAAGCTAACGGCATGGTTTCTCTACTCCCAGTCTTAGCAATGAGCCCACCTTACTCCATGCAGTGGCATGAATTAAGTCTGCTTCTTAGAAATGCTCCACTCAAAAAATATGCAAAAATAAGTAGAAAAAGTTTTCACAGTGTGCCACTGCCATAGACAAGGGTTTGGATCCTTTTTCATCTGTCCTGGAATTTTTAGCTAACCTTTTCCCTACATTTGCAAGTTTTTTTACAATTAAAGTGCAATTGGCTGCTATCTCAAATTTTCACATCAGTTAAAATTCTTCTTCTGTTGCATCCCTGAAAAGTTCAAAAGTATTCCTCAAAGGTACTTTTCTGTTGAGGCCCAAGATCCATTTCCTCCTTGAGACCTTACATTCGTATTACATGCCCTGAGGTAAGCACCATTCAAACCTGCGTCTACTACCAGCTTAAAATATCTCTCATGGAAAACCTTGTTTCTAATGGTTATAACTTTGGCCAGATAAATCTCTGAATTACAGGCATTGTCTCGCAAACATCCTGATTTGACTTTTCATATAGCTGGAGTCACATTGAGACCAAACCCCTCTTTTGTTCCTAAGTTACCACTGAGTGAGCATTGAATGACTCTATTAATTTACCGCTATTCTTTCCTTACCATTCCAGTCAGGAAAAATACATCTTGCATTCGCTAGATGTCCATCTTTATTTGAGGAATTTTATTTGTGTTACACAAAGTCTATCTGAACTTAAACTGGACTCAGAAGTTTATAAAGTTACCTTAAACAGATGTCATTCAGTTTGTATTTCCTTTGTCTACAACTCAAAGGGATTGTTGCTTCCAGTTAAACTTAAAGCACATTCACCAGAGCGGTGTCTACCTCTGCTGCCTTTTTCAAGAATTCATCAATGGATGATACTTATGCAGCAGCTGCATGGTCTACAGTACATACATTTGTTAAGCATTACAAACTGGATCTCATTTCTAGATTTAGAACTGAGTTTAGTTGCACCATTCTCAATAGGATTCTACAATGAAACCACCCAGGATTCGTGGTAGCTGGGGACTCTGTCCTATTTATCAAGATGGATGGAGGGGACAACACAAGATACAAAAGTTATGTATGTACCATAATGATAATTCATTGTTGTCCTCCATCCATCCATCTCGACAAACCTCATCCCTCCTTCCCCATTCCAATTTGTCACTTTCTGTTCTAGAAGATTATGACAGCCATTTTTGAAATCTGATGATTTCCATTCTACTAGTTAGGTTCTTCTGTTAGGGGAGCCTTTCCTTATTCTTAAGGGCAGACTTGATCTGAGAAGCTGTGTTAGCACATAGCATTGTGAGAGAGAGAGCACTGTAAGATTTTTTTTTTTTTTTTTTTTTGCTGTCTCGGGTCCATCTTGGGGAGAATAACACATTTGTCAAGATGGACAGAGTGGGTCAAGAAGGATTTATCATTAAAATAATAGAAAAAAAAAGCGGAAAAAGGATTTATCTTTATCTTTATGCTAAGTACACAACTTTCATTTATCCCTTCTTTTGAAAATTGCCAAGGCAAATACCAGAAGCTTCCTCACAGAATGGATTTATTTACGCAAGACAAGGGCTGTTTGATACACCCTAAATTTCAACATCTTCCAGTGAATGCCAGATAATAGAATTTTGCTAGCTATTACGTAACTTTTGTCTATGGATGTGCAGCAAGTCTTAAAAAAGGTTACGAAATCTGCTAGTAGAAAATCATATATGGATGAATGGTAGCTTCTAGTTAGTTCCAAACCAAGAACCAGGTCTTTTTCAGAGGTTTGGACTACTTGGTTCTACAGTAGTGAGTTATCACCTTCTAGCATTACTTACTCTTTTATCAAGATTCATTCAATCTCTCCTTGTCTGCTTTTAGGATCCCCCTTTCTACCCTATATCAAGTGAAACAGTTTTTGAAAGGGGTTTTACATATCTGTCCATCAAGAAGCCAGCTAGCTACTTCTTGGAATCTTAATTTTGTACAGGGAAATTTTGCATTTTCCCTTTGAACCTGCTCATAAGGATGATTGAAGTTTTTATTTTGGAAAACAGTGTGATTTTGGGTATCAAAGTTGCAAGCTGTTATGATGAGTCATCCCTATCTTTTTTTTTTTCTCAAAGATAGGATAATTTGTGAACAAATCATTCCTTTATGCCTAGATTGTCTCAGAGTTATAATTAGCCACTCCATTCAGCTTCCTGTTTTTTTTTTCCAGAGCTGAAAAAATAAATGAAAATAAATTTACACTCTTTGGATGTCCATAGGCAACTCAGACACTACATTGACGGGACAAAACCATTCAGGGTTATTGATCAGATGTTTATTTCCTGAGAAGGAAAGAAAAATAATCAATGTCAAAACAGATAATTTCTAAATGGTTGTCTCATGATATTGCTTTTTATTAGTTTCACCATAACAAAACTCTTCCAGGCAATGTCAAGGGCCACACTACCAGGGATATGACTACTTCATTAGGTTTATGGAAAGCGGTAGACTCTAGAAACATACCACAGACAACACCTTAGTCTTCTGGGCACTCCGTTACATAGAACAGCAAACTAGATTTAGTCTGGCAGTTGGTACAGTGGTTTAAGACTGTGAGCTGCAGTTTATGTAGTACAGGCTTTGATTCAGTCCTTATTTGCCTACTGTGTGACCTTGAGCAAGTCACTTAAGATAGTGCTTCTGGACAAGTTGAAATTTGGGCTAGGCTCCTCAAAGGTCCCCTGGACTGCAAGTCTACTACCTAACTATGAACCACAGTAGTTGTAGTATAAAGGAAGTAAATTAACTGTGGTAAATGGGAGCAATATATGAGCCATCTTCTTTAAATCTGGTAGTTAGCACAGAGGAATAAAGCTCTCATTTCTTGTGCCAAACGTGCAAGGTTTGAATCTCTCCACCTTCATTTGACTACTGTATGACCATGAGCAAGTCACTTATCCAGACAGTGCTTTGGGGGCAATTGGGACTTCGGACTGGGTTCCACAATAGTGTCTTGGACCACATGCCTAGTAACTGCCCATGAGCCTAACTACCTTTGAGATCCTTTATCTAGGTCCAGAGCAGTGTTTACTAACACTAGGGGCTCCTGGACTCTCATTCTTCTTCCTCCCCTCCCTCCTGCCCACTTATTTTGTTTCTTTGCTTTTTGTAAGGGTGTAAATTTATGCACTTTGCTTTTAAGCTGTCAGGGATCTAACCTCCCTGTTCTGAGTCAAGAAGGCTTTGAAGTTTGGACATCCTAGCCAATGGTTTTATCCCAGTTTTCTCGAGCTGTGTAGTGGCTAGAGTGCATGGAAGGTGTCCTAAAATTTTGTAAGCTGGCCAGTTTTATCCTTGGCAGGATGTCCTATGTAGCTTAAACTACTGCAAAAGTAACCTACTCAAACATTTATTGTTATAAGTTTACTTACAGAAAGTACTTTGCACTTACACAGCATTTCTTCTATCAACTTTGCATTTTTGCAGGTTCTGCTAGTGCATCAGACAGCTGTTATGAACGATTAAATAAACTCACCAATACATATGGACATTGTGGCAGGTTGGATAACAACTTCATTTCATGTGAGAACAGGTAAATGCTCCTTTTCTTTTAACATTAAGACTTATTTGCTTTTGGATGTGCAGTTTACTGTTTTACTATTTAGAATATTGTTATGTTGCATCATGACTCTTTTGATAGTATCCTTTTTAAAAATCACATGGATTGATTCAGAAAAAATGAACTGTTTAGATTTGATCATTTCCAGGAAGGCAATGCTCTTAATCCTTATTGCTTTGGATTATTTTTGGGTTTCTGGACTTCAAAAAGGTGCGATGTGGAAGTTTTAAATCAGGTTTCCACATCACAATAAGTCTTTGCTACTTATAGACTGCTCTACTAGTGAGGTTTTCCCCTCACAGGGACCTTGATGTGGAGAGCAGTCTCACAGGTGAAGTTGCATACAAATGCAGAGTGGCTAATGTTAATTAACCAGGTGATCTCCCCAGAAATGTCTGCAGTTCTTGATCTGTTCAAAATTTCTTGGCTGAATAAAATTATATTCTCAGAGGAAAAAGTGACCACCGTAAAACATGGTATTCACCCATTCAGTCCTACAGGAGTACTCATAGTGTATGTTCAGCAAAACTGTGAGGGTGGGGGTACATGTCAAAGTATGTATGTGTGTGGACAAGTGCATTCTTGTCTGTAATGGGATTAATGAGGCTGCAGGAATTGTGTGTGTGCGTGTGTGTGTGTGTGTGTGTGTGTGTGTGTGTGTGTGTGTGTGTGTGTGTGTGTGTGTGTGTCTGCCTGGATGGTCACACTGGAGAGTTAGGTAAGGAATCAAGAGTCTGAATATATGTATGTGTGAATGTGTATGTGTCTGTGAGTGTGTGAAAGATGGTACATTTGCTAGCAAGATGTGTGGACTGTTAGGGAGAATTCTAGAGTGGTCAGGTCCAATAGCCCTAGTGTTCAATTTAGAGGCATGGTAATGAGATGTTAAAGAGGTTTGTCTCATTGCAGCCATACTTGTCTCAGAATCACATCTTCACAATGTCACTCAAACTGTCGAACCTTCTTTGTGCAGTTAGTGTGAGTGGTGATGATTTTAGTGAATCATGGGGTACATCTTAAAAATATTCAGATTTATTTTCATGACATGTTCTAGCAATTAATTAAGGGATATTAGGTAAAGAGGTTCATTCTTGTCAAAAATTAGGACTGATACTAGCAGGGCATAGGCAGATCAGCATCTGGAACTTTCCCAGATTATTGACTCTTCTGTTTTATCTAGAGACTTCTGCAAACAAGCTTTCTCTTTAAAACTCTCCTGCCATGCTTTAGTGCACATATCAGAGAAAAGACCTTAGACTAGTTTGGGCATTTATTTTATGTTTTCACTAAAACATTGTAGTTTGTTCTCTTGTAACATTTTATTTGTTTATTTTACTTATTTCCAGATTTTAGACAACTCTCAATGCAGTACACTCATTGTCATTATTAATGCTGATCATTGCCAATGCCTCAGTCACATTTTGGGCTATTTGGTAAGGTAACCCAGTACTAGCCAACTTTCAAAAGCTCAGACTCCCCCTCTTTCTCTTCCTGTGACAGTTGACTGGCTGATTATATCCTGAGAGGAAGCCTTCAGATGTCACAGGAAGTGAGTATTCCGTCTTTTTCTGATATCCAAAGAAGAAAGTACTCTGACACTTGACAGGATCCAGTACTAATTTTTCCAGTTCACTGTTCAGGTAAGTCCCATTTGGGGCCCTTCTTCTCATTTTATTGTCATGTATTGTTCAATTTCTGTTTTTAAGTTTATTTATATTTATTTTAATATTTTATTTCAGTTAGTGTTTACAGTAATTCTTGTGGAAATTTCTGCTTGTAGCAGTAATGAAATGGCTTTTATCTTTGATAAATCTTCTTTCTACTATTGCTGAAAAAATGTTCAGTGTTTCTTTCAGAAGTGCAGTGTGTGTGTATGCTGTTAGATACTAGGGGCTGTCCTTTATGGTCAGAGCTGCAAGTTAATTGTGCCTGTCTTTACTGTTGTTATTCTGTTGTATTGTAATTCGACAGGAAAATATTCCAGAACTTGCTTTTTTCAGCAGTTATATATTATTTACTATACGTATGACTCTGCTCTGTATGTTCTTAATATCAGATCATGATTTTGTCATGAATTAAGTTATTTGAATGTAGTGGAAATGTTTTTACTTTCTCTGACAAGAAAGATTAAATTGCTGTTAAGTGTTATTTTATTACAGTTTAATGTGGTTAAAGTGTGTGGAGCAATTTTTTAACACTGGTTTGGCACATTGGTTGTTTTAGTGTTTGGACTTTGTGTACTGGAAATTCTTTAAATTGTGTCAGTTGTAAAAAAAATTATGAACTCATTTCAAACTGTTATTTTATAATAGCACAGTTTTTATTATTCTGGCTGATGCTATCTCCACTGACCTGTTGGATCTTAACTCTGGTATCCCTCATCAAAACTGGATGAACCTGAAAAAAAAAATGAAAATATGCCTTAGCCTACGGTTAGTGATTCTGTTGGGACTAATGCTTGGCATGCAGACCACTTACCTTTTGCCCTGTCTACCTCTAGTGTAGCTTTGCTGACCACAGTGGAATGGGGGTTAGACACATCCTCCAGACTGTTCCAGACCTGGTTCAGGTATGGGAAAACCAAACCTTTAGGTGCTGGAATAGTCTGGAGTAAGAAGGATCTTGACAAACATAATAGTCTATCCCCAGGTATTTTATCTAGTAGTGAAGTTCCCGAGTAAAAGAAACAGAAGCTTTATCATACAGCTGACAATCAGAATATAACTGTTTATAAGGCTGATATAGTTTCCTTGGCTAGGAGTGTTTTGCAGACAGCTAATTCTAGTAGTTGTGTTCCCATACATGGCTCTTGTGCAAGTTTGACTAGATACCTTTATGTTGTTTCAGAGAATAATGAGGAGTCTGATGAGGACAATAGTGATTTCCTAGTTGACACCTAGTTGAGCCCCGTCACACTAATTCTTCTGAAGTGAACCTGAGCTTAAGTCCAAACAAGTGTTCACTTTTCCACAGATGATTGCTAAGATTTAGTGATGTTTATGATTCAGAACAGTCAGGATCCACCCAAGAGCTGGCAGGGTATATAACATTATAGAGGACAATATGCCCAATTATGTGGCTATCACCCTAATAAAGCTCCCTGCAAGACATCTGTATCTATTCCAGCAGTCCCTAAAAAGCTCAAAGAAAATATAGGGTCTCCTCAGATATGAGAGGGCTCTTTTCCTGTCTGACTACTGACCTAACTGCAGACTCCCCCAGTTGTCTGCTCAGCTAAAATGTCCTTGGCTTCATCTAAATCCAACACCACATGATAAAGAGAGGAAATGGTTAGATCTTCAGGGCAAAAGAATATCTCATGTAGTAATCCAACCTTTGGAATGTTAAATTATCAATGTTATTTGTGGAAGTTTATGTTACAGTGTGTGTACAGTTTGGATAATTTTGTTGCAGCCATACATGCAGAACAAAAGTTTTATATGAATGAAATTGTTTCTAATTTGACTCAGGTTTTGAATCCTGCTTTCAGAGGTATGCTTAAATGTACAAATACCATCTTGAGAGATGCTGCTTCTTGTGTTGTATTAATGTTGGTTACATAATCAGAACTTCTCGGGTGATTTAAAAGCCAAAATTTTGAATGCACCTTTAAGTTCTGAATTGCTGTTTGGGCACTGTGTTACACAGATTCTCAAAGAGTGGGACAATAGAGGCAAATTAATGTATTGGGTATCTAGAATATTTCATGTATATATGTTCTCCCCAAACAAGGCGTCTGAGATCCAAAAGAAAAGATAATTCTTGAAAAACAAAGGAAGAGGAGTTCCTTTCTGAAACGGAGTCAACCCCTGCAAAGGAATAACTATGCTAAATCAGATATCATCCCTAACCCCTTGCCCTTTCTTCTCTTTCTCCTTCCCTCTTGCTCTGTATTATCCCTGCAGCTTGGTCGCAAATAGTCACAGACACTTGACAGTGGATATAAAATCCTATTCCCTTTTAGGGAAATTCCCCACATCCCTTAGATCAGACAGAGCTGTTTCCTCCAGTCATCCCTCAGCTCACTGTTGAAATGCTGGTATTCTAAATGCCAAGTGCTGACAAGCTGGAAAAAAAAGACTGAAACTACAGGAGAAAAGTGAATATCAAAGATCACTCTTTTCTTCTGCTCTTTCAAACCTTTTTTTTGTGGGGGGGGGCATCCTCCCTGCATCTCCAATGTGAGGGGAAAGTCCTCCACATCCCCAAACTTAAATATATCAGCTCTGAGATCCCTATATCGTGGAGGAAAGAGAAAGGGCCATCGCAGACTTAGTATATATTAATCTGTTTTTTGGCCATTGAATCTCCATGTTTCAGGACTTGATCTAGCTGGTCCCGACATTTGAAACGAATACCACTCCATCACATGGTAGAATGTGGGGTCAGAGAACCAGTGTTGGTGATACACAAAGTCAAAGGTTTTTACTCCTGAATCTTTCTGGTACCAAAAACGGTACACTGTTGGAGCCATATCCTAGATTTGTCATTTCAAAACACCTTTGTAAAATTTCTGAAATTTAGATGACTTGCTGATTTCTGCAGATTTTTTTTCCTAGTTTTGGAGTTTTTTGATAAGGTTGCTTCCCTCCTTTCCCCACCTGAGTTTCAAATCAAACCTCTAGACATCCTTCCTCACACCCTGTCAATGATGTGTGCTCCTTGATTGCTGGATAGGCACAGTAAAAAGGATGGTCTTCCTGCCAGAAGACACAGTTCTGACACATCAGGGCATTTTTTTAGATTTATCTCTTTTATATGTGACCTCAGCAAGAGAGTTCCTCATAATTGTAGGCCTCAAGGCTTCAATGATCACAATACCTCTAGCCAGACTACACATGGGAAAACTGTATTGGTACTTGAAGAATTGTTGGGCCCAGCACCTTCATCCCTTGGATTTCCAGGTACCTGTACTAGGATCTGTGGAACAGGAAGTACAGTGGTGGAGGGACCAACTATCAGACCCCAGTCCAGTGTGTCCTGATGGACTGTTCAGATTTTGTATGGGGAGCAGTGTCCATGGTAGTTGAAGTGCAAGGCTTGTGGGATCCTGAGGGTACACCAAAGTATGTAAATGTAAAAGAGATGTTGGCATTGATTCATGCCTTAAAAGTTCTTCACCAATTATGGACTCCAGGTCCCCTTCTAGTGGTCACAGGCAACACTACGATGATGTGGTACCTGAAGGAGTACAAGGTCATACCCTCCTTGTTGGTTGGCAATGATGGCCTGAGACCTGACTCTACAACATTCTCTGACTCTTCAAGCCTCATACATTCCTTCACAGAAAAACACAGTGGTAGACACACTAAGCACATCGTGGACAGACCTTCACAAGTGGAAGCTTCATATACATGTCTTTTAGGGCTTCATCCAGATGTGAGGAACTCTTCAAGTAAATCTAGTCAGCTAATTTCAGAACATACAACTGAAAGAGTTCTGTTCATGGCATCCTTGCTGTCATGTTTGGAAGACAGATGCTGTATCATTTCCATGGTCAGGAATGTACTTGTATGTATTCTGCTCTTTCCAGTAATTTCTCTTTGTTTGTGAATTTTGATTACTCTATGTTTGTGAATTTGTTCTGTTTTATTTTTTGTGTATTTTTTCACCTGGGCTGTAGATGCAAATGGTCTAGTGTGATCAGTGTACTACTCCGGTAAATAAAACTAAATAAATAAATGAAATTCCCAAGGTACTTCTAAAGATACAGAAATAATTGCCAAAGATCAATATGGTAATCCCCTTTTGGCCATGGCAGTATTGGTTTTCCACTTTAATGGAAATGGCGAATGGCAATTAGCACAAGATTCCTCACATATTTGATCTGCTCACAAAGCTTCAGGTGTGAATGGCACACCCGAGCTTAGATGAATAGCAACTGACAGCCTGGATGATTCTATTTTGATACCTTTTAGGCACTTGTTCCATGAGGATATGCAGCAGGTATTTATGGATGCAAGAAAACCTGCATCTAGAAAATCTTATGTTTACAAGTGGAAGTGGCTTTCTAAGATGGTTCCAAGCCAATAACTGAGGTCCCTAAAAGGGTTTTGAGCCCTCTGATTTTGAAATATTTGTGTGAGCTACTTATATGGCTTGTCATATGCTTGTATCAAAGTGCATCTTGCGTCCATCTCAGCTTGTCTGCTGATGGATCCCCCTCTTTCATCTCTTTTTGTGGTCAAAGACTTTAAGAAAGGAGTGTTACTTGTGTGACCCCCTCAAAAATAAATTCCTCCTCCCTTAGATCTCAGATTTGTTCTTAAAAAATTGACCTTACCTGCTTTTGAACCTGCATCCCAGGCTGATTTACAGTTCATTACTTGAAAGACCATTTACACATTTTTCTGACATCTGCAGGGTGAGTCTGTGAGTTGCATGTTCTCATGGTGGGCCAACACTATCTGATTTTTTCAAAGACAGGGTTGTGCTAGACACTAATCCATCACTCGTCTAAAGTTGTTTCTAAATTTATCTTCAATCAAGCCATCAATCTCCCAGTGTTTTATCCTGATACAAAAAACAAGTGAGAAAAGATTCTACATACCTTGGATGTGCATAAAGCCCTTTAGAAATGCTGAGCAGATATTTGCCTCCTGTATTGAAGCTTAGAAAACTCAGCCTATGTCTACACAAACTATTGCATGATGATTCTCCTCTGCTATTGTTTTCTGTTACTTCCACCATGGTATAATGTCATGCAGGCAAAATTAAGGCACACTAGACTAGGGCATCATCCTTTTTGATGGCATATTGGAAAGGGGTGGGACTCTACAAGCATTCTAAAGGCTGCAGCCTTGTCTTGTGTTCATACTTTTACAAAGCACTACAAACTGGATTTTTTTTCAATGTTCCAAGCAAGCTTTGCTAGGACCATTCTGCAGGGGCTCCAAGATCCTCATCCTTCCACCCCCCCCAGATAGGGTAAGCTTTGGGAATCTACCCAAAATACCACTGAGGTGCTGGAAATGATAAACAAAGTAGAGTTTCACAGGTCAAACTTACCTTTAATAGATGTTCAAATTTCTCACTGCCACACTGGAAGTACCCACTCTCCACCCACCCCCCCTTATTGTGCATAGTTGTGGTGGGTTTTAACCTCTTTGACTCGGTTGTTGAGAGAGAGAGAGAGAGAGAGAGAGAAGTCTGAGCTTTTGAAAGCTGGATAGTATTGGGTTACCTTGACAGATAACCCAAAATTCCACAGAGACAGTGAGGATTTCGAACATCCACTGTTACAGGTAAGTAGGACTTGCACAACTGGACTTTTCCCATTATATTCCTTTCTTCATCATGAGGTGTCTCCTCTTGCTTTAACAGTTAATACCGCCTTCTGGTTCTTTAAAATTGTTAGCTAAATGACTGTTTAGATAGTTTTTTTCTGTCTCATGTTTACAAAAAAAGGGTTTGTTTTGTTAGGTTTCTTATAGCCTTTTTGTCTATACAATCACTAGAAAGTGTGGAAATTGTGTAGCAGGTTTATTTCTTGCAAAACTTTTTTTTTCCACTGTCGTTTACGTACTAGCAAAGCATTTTGAAAATGCAAATGTGGGCTTAAAATCACACCACAGTATAGGCACTTGTGTGTGTGTGTGTGTGTGTGTGTGTGTGTGTGTGTGTGTGTGTGTGTGTGTGTGTGTGTGTGTGTGTGTGTGTGTGTGTGTGTGTGTGTGTGTGTGTGTGTGTGTGTGTGCTCTGTCTGTGTGAGCAGCACTTCAATGAGGATTGTGAGATATCTGCATCTTTCACACCAGTTACTGGAAATAATGGGGAAATAAGCTTTTGGACTTAATGCCAGTTTGAGATAGGTATTTGACCTTAACCTGCCTTTTGAGGTCAACTTATCTGTGCTGCTTAGGGTAAGGCCGAGAAGCTGAATAGAGGAGAGGTGTACAGAGAAGGAACATGCCAGAAAACATACAACTCTGACAAAGCTGAAAAAGATACTGTAGATTAACCTAGGAATCCTCTCTATGTCCTAATTCTAAGGACTGAAGAGTCTTCCTCTGCACTTCCCCTTTGTGGGGTTCATAAACTTCCAGTCAAGATAGCATCAGGGCCTTCTCCTACAATGCCTTTTAGAGAAGAAGATGTATCCTGATGTTCAACAAGCACACTGTCTTACTGACATATAGGTAGTAGTGTCCTACTACCTTCCATCTGGCAGTCTGTCAAAGCTCAGAGCTCCTCCTACTGCCTGTCTGTTGGTGTGAAGGACCACTCTTCAAACCCACTGACTGGACTCTTTTTTTCTAGTGCCAGAGCAACAGAAGGCTCTCTTAGAAGACAGCTGTTCTCCTTTGGTTTACTTCAGGTACTGAAGTCAGATAAGAAACCTTTTTGGGGGCTTTTATTCTTCCCTCTAGCTTTTTCTTTCTGTATGTGAACTATGTTTCCCATCCACTCATCTTGATGAGTGGATGGGAAACAGAAAATTCACCCCGGGGATAACACCAGTGGCTCTAATCGACAGAGGCGCTGGGAACTAAGGTCAGGTGGCACTATGCCAGGGTAATCCTATGGTTAGGCTTTTAAAGGCCCCAGGGCCATTAGTCTAGTACACACCTATGAACCTATGTATTGTACTGATTTCCCTGCTTGTTCTTATGGGAAATTTGTATGTTCTTTGAATTTTATTTCTCTTTCGGTGTAAGAGTTATACTGTTAGCCGATTCGGTTTCTGTGCAGTTTTTAACCTGGTTAATGTGTTTTATGCCAATTGGTAAATGTCCAAAAACCCACTTCTCACATAAACCTCTATGGCTTTAATCAAACCATTACTGTCCCCACTCGAATTAACAAAACCAGCTCCAAACAAAGCATCCTTGACTGGATTCTAGTCAATAGCAGCTCTATGATTTATACTACAGGCACACTACCTGATAATATCAGTGACCATTTAATCACTTTTATCACCAGACAAAAAATCCCCATCTCCAATAATACTCAAGTTAGAACTAGCAGGAACAAAAGCAATTTCAACCAAACTAACTTCAAATTAGAACTCAAAGCATGCAATTGGTCTCCCCTAAAATACTTACCTCTAGACGATGCAGTCTCATACTTTAACAACAAATTCCTTCAAATCCTCAACCTCCATGCCCGTACTAGATTAATTAAAACCAAAGCAAAGCCTGCTCCTTGGCTAACAAAAGAAACCAAACAAAAAATGTTGCATAGAAATAGAACCTGGGCCAAATGACATAGTACTAAAAACCCAGCTGACCACCAAACCTTTAAACAACTTAGGAATGCAACAAAGAAACTTATATTCCTTGATAAAAGAAATTATTATTGGAAATTCCAACATACCCAACACCAAAACCCTCACAAATTCTGGACAAGTATCAATAAACTACTACATCCAGGTAACTCTAAAACACCCACTCCTTCTATCCTCACTCAGAGCACACCTAACCAAATCGCTGATACTTTCAACAAATTTTTCTCAGACACTGTCACCTCTCTTGCTTTAACTTTATCTCCACAGTCCACGCCAACACCTTATTGCCTCAACAAAAATCCCCCCTCTTTCAAACTGCAACCAGTGTCAACTGATCTTATCTTTACTCTTCTTACCAAACTCAAACCTTGTACCCCCTCAGCTGACCTCCTCCCAGCTGAATACCTACAAATTGCAGCCAAAGTAATTGCCCTTCCAGTCTCCATCTTAGTTAATCGAACCATAACTGAGGGCTTTATTCCAACCCTCTGGAAAGTCTCTCATATCATTCCTCTTCACAAGGGCGGTAACTCTTTCGATCTCCCTAACTTTCGTCCCATAGCCTTACTTTCTCCTTTAGCTAAAATCTTGGAAAGATGTATACATCGTCAACTACTTGACCATCTTCTCAAAAACAACCTACTAGCAGACTGCCAACATGGTTTTAGACCCTATCATAGCACTACTACAGCACTCTTGTCATTCACAGACCATATTAATAAAAATCGGAACAACAACCTGCTGTCCTCAGCACTATTCTTAGACCTCTCTAAGGCCTTTGATATGGTCAACCATTCCCTCTTACTAAACATCCTTAAATCATTTGCCTTGGACAGTCAAGCTATCCAGTGGTTTACATCCTACTTAGAAAATAGACAACAAGCAGTTCTTTGGGATAATCAAATATCATCTCTTCTTCCCATCACAATTGGAGTGCCACAAGGCTCAATACTGGGACCTCTCCTCTTTTCTATTTTTATTAACAAACTAAATATGTCCCTTCCTCAATCCATATGTATACAATATGCCGATGACTCAACTCTGATATGTTCAGCATCCTCCCCAATTATGCTCCAGACCACTACACAACAAGTCTTCACAGCAGCTGAAAATTGGTTCTATCAGCATGGCCTCTTACTAAATCCCAAAAAGACTAAATTATTACTTTTTACACCATCACAGAAATCTTTTACCTTCGATATAATGTCGAACAATGGCACAATAATATCCCCTGACTAAACTACCAAACTTTTAGGTGTCACAATAGACCATAATCTCAACTTTGATGCCCATATTAACTTAACCATCAAGTCAGTCAACAGAAAACTTGGATCTCTCTACAGGCTCAAACCCTTCCCAGCCAGAAGTACTTTAGCTCAAACACACTTGCTCTCTACCCTTCTTTATGCCTCACCTATTGTTACAAACTTATCAAAATCTAATTTCAATAAACTAGCTGTATCTTATAATAATATTACAAGATTTGCCACAGGAGCCCCTTTTAGAACCCATCATTGCTCTAATCTTAAACAACTAGGCTGGCTGGAACTACAAAATCAAATACAACTACAGCAACTTACCATCACCCACAAAATCTTCTATCAACCTTCTAATACCACAATACTTAGTACCCTTATTACTCCTTATAAAAATCTATCGTCCCTGCGCTCCGCTACAAAGCTACTAGCAGCACCCTATAAATCCAACAACAAAGCTGGAGATTGTTTGTTCGCCAACTGTATTGGACCTGTCTGGAACAAGCTTCCAAGTGAACTCACCACTATTACTTCTCTACCCACTTTCAAGAAGCAGCTAAAAACTCTGCTTAAGTCTCAATGGCTCTGTCCTTGTACAAACCCTGACTAAACTATTATTCCCTCTACCCTTTTTCACCCCCTCAAACCTTTTTCTAGGTTAGTATAGTATTTATGTTTGAACCTTCAAGAAGCAGCCAAAACCTGTGCTTAATTCTCATTAGCTCTGTCCTTTACAAACCCTGACTAAAACTTTCTATTTTCTCAACCTTTATATTCACCATTAATTTAAAAAAAAAAAATATTCTTGCTTGCTTATTTTCAGTATTGTAAAGTATTTTTGCTAGTAATACTTATGAACCAGTTTTTTCTCTGTAACACCTAATTTTTGTATAATATTTCTTATTTGAATGTATAACAACACTTGGTTTTACTTACCCATTTGTATTGTGGAGCTTTTCTCCCCGGGCCTCTACTGAAAATGGACATGTATCCAGCTAGACTAGCCCGGTCAACAAATGTAAAATAAAATAAAATAAAATAAATAAAAATAAATGAGCCTGTACTAAGGCCTTTTTAGTGCAGTTCCTCTGACTGCTACCAGAACCATGAGTAATTCATGACTGTTATTTCCACTGATAAAATGTTTTTTGAAAGTTTTGACAGGAAAACTTACTGCTTTTTGCAGTTCAGTTTTTTTCATTGTTGCTAGGATTATTTGAGATAAATAAGTATGCACCATTTTAAACAAGTTTTTAATTTAAAACACAATTTTGGCACCATTTTGTTAAACATTTCTGACAATAATTTTTCTTAAGTTATTATTTAATCCTTTGTCTAATGTTATTTTAGGCTGTTTCTATTCATGTGGGGATGCAACTAGCCTTTATTAAAACTGGGGGGGGGGCTTTGTGACATGTTTTTGTGCTGTGTGCTGGATTAACTGAAATGGCTATCTTTTTCCTCAGATCGGTATTCAGTATAGTATCCCTGTAGAAATAGATTTCAGAGTGTTATTTGGAGGGAGGATAGTGGAATGTGTCCATTTTGTACTGGGTTGACCTTGCAACTAGTATTTGTTATTGATCTGGCTAGTTTTGTCCCCTACCTTGATGGACTCTGATATGCACCCCCCTCCACTATCTACCCCTTGAGCACCTTAAAACATAAAAATAATTAAATAAATAAATATGCCTCAGCTTATGGCGTGTGACTCTGCAATAGTTGCAGCCTTGGACAGGCTATCAAACTAACTTTCTGTTAATTCCATGCCCCCTGGTGTGGTATTAGAACCAAAACTGTGCATGTTAGAATGATCAGACACATCTTCTGGGGCTTTATCATTGGCTTCTTCAGGCATGGTAGAACAAAACCTTTTAGGTGCAGGGAAAGTCAGGAGTGCTGTTATATGTTGCCAGTGTCAATATGTCTCCCCCTGTGGTTTTTCCCATTAGAATAGTGCATGCTGAGTAGAGATAGAAGATGCGCAGTGTGGTAAGGCAATACATTCTATGAACAACTACTGTAACAGATAAACAGGACTTATGCAACTGCACTTTTATCAGATGTCAGGGTAAGGAAAATCTTTGATGTTTAGCATATTGATCACTGCTGCAGTAGCCTTAGCTATATTGGTTATATCCTGCCAAGGTTATTACAACTGGCCAGCTTCCAAAGCTTCAGGGAACCTTCCAAGCACCCAAACCATTAATCAGCTTGAGTTGAACTGACTGAAAAATAGGTTTTGATGCCAAGCCATTCAAAGCTTTCCTACCATTGAAGAGAGAACTCCTCTGCAGGCTTTCAAGGATCGATGGCTGGCTTGTGCTTTTCCTTTGCTGAGATGCCACAGTTAAGTGGTATATCAATGCATAAAGGGGAATCGGTTCTTACACCCTTTGCAGACTAGCCATGTTAGCTTGGGTTATAGCTTCACAGGACAATGTCACTCTACAGGCTTCTTACATCTCACCACAGCAAAATTATGCAGCAGACAAGCTGAGCATGACAAAGGGAGACTCTCATGATTGGAAACTAGATCGGGGACCTTCCAAGATTTGATCCACCTGCGGGCAGTTCTTCAAGTAGACTATCTTCCTCCTCCCTGAACAATTAGCTGGCAAGATTCTGCACCAGGACTCCATGCAAGAAGGCCTGGAAGACAGATGCCTTTTCTTTTATTTGGACAGAAATATTCCTCTATGCTTTTCCAACCTTTCCAGTGATATTAAGGGTACTTCTAAAAATTCAGAAGGAATCCCTCAAGATCATTGGGATGACTCCCTTCTGGACCAGGCAACCATGGCTCTCCCTTCTTTTGGAAATGGCCAGGGAAATTACCACAAGTTTCCTCACAGAATGGATCTATTCACAAAAGATCAGGAGTGTTTGATACACCCCAACTCCAATCAACATCAACTGACTGCCTGAATGATAGGGTCTTAATTCACTATCTGCACCTGTTTACTGAGGACATGCAGTAGGTGCTAATGGAGGCAAGGAAACCTGCTTCAAGAAAATCATATATTAGAAAATGGAAATGTTTTATAGTTGGTACCAGCAGCATAAACTGCACACATCCAGTGCTAGTGTTTCTCTGTTTTACATTATTTGTGTGAGTTACTATACTATGGCTTTTCTTACTCCTTCATCCAGGCTCATATATCAGCCATTTCAGCATGTCTGCCCATAGATACTCCTCTTTCAGTGCATTTTTATGTTAAAATATATTTAAAAAAGGTTTTCCATAAGAGGCTTCAAAGAGTACCAGTGGTTCCTCCTTGGGATTTTAACGATGGTAACACTTTCTCCATTTAAATCAGTTAATCTGGCTAGCTTGAGGCTCTTAACATGGAAAACTGTTTTACTGATTGCTCTGATCTTTGCAAGAAGAGTATCTGAGTTTGCAAGCTCTCACGATGAGTCAAACCAATCTCATTTTCCACAATGACAGGGCTTCTTTGGGAAATAATCCATCTTATATGCCTAAAGTGGTATCCTGGTTTACCTTAAGCTGAACTATCCATCCCTTTTTCTTTCCTGAACCTAAAAATGAATAAGAGTGAACAGGACACACAGCCAAACCAATTAGTAAAAAACTACAAGGAAATCCTAGCCAAGCTAGAGTTTTCACTGTATAAATCTTTAAAACCTGTGTTAGCAATGTTAACACTTGCTCCATTTGAACCAGTTAATCTGGATGGCTTGAGGTTTTTAACATGGGAAACTGTTTTACTGATTGCTCTGACCTCTGCAAGAAGAGTATCTGAGCTTGCAATCTCTTATGGAAAAAAAAAGTCACAGGCATTCAGAACTGCCATATAGCTGAAACACCTAATGTCCTTAAGGGGTTATTTGCATATATCCCATTATCCTCTTTTAAAGAGATTTTAAGGACTAATAATGAAAATTCTAGCTTGGCTAGGATTTTCTTGTAGTTTTGAACCTAAAAATGAAGTAGAAAGTATAATCCATACCTTGGATGTCCATAGACAACTCAGGTGCTATCTTGACAGAAATAAATCTATCAGATCTTTGGCTCAATTGTTTATGTCTTGTGAAGGTCAGAAGAAGAGACAGATGGTGTCAAAAGAGACTATTTCTAACTGGTTGTCAAAGGCTATTATTTTTGATCTGATGTTGTCTTTTCCACCTGGCTTCAACCTTTGGTTATATCAGATCCAGCCAAGATCCAAGGTCATCTTTTCCAAAAAACTTCAACTCCAGAGTTCTATCTCCTCTACCCATGATTCCTCACTCTCCCCTCTCAATCCTAGATTTCATTTGGCACCTTTAAAAGAAGACATTGCTTTAATGAGATATATACTTTTGTATACTTTTTTTGCTAGTTTCAGTTGTGGTTTTGCTTGTTTATTCCTCTACCAAACAGTTTAGGGTTGTATAGGTTTAGTTTGTATTACACAGAACGTAGGTGTGGATTAGAGTGTGGATTTTATTAGTTGCAGCTTTCCAACATTGTCTCGTGTTAAAAAAGTTGTATTTCCTTGTTCTTAGTTGGTGCATAGTAGGTAGCTATTTAAATAGGGTTAAGGTGTAGTTTTTCTATACTCACCACAACAAAACTATTCCAGACAGGGTCAATGCCTTTTCTACCAGGGCCTTGGCTTCATTTATTGCTGTTTGGAAATTGTTGGATTCTAGAAGTATTCTAAAAGCAGCACATTATACATAATTTTACAGGGCATTACAAGCTTGATTCCTTCTCTAGGACTAGATCAGGTGTTTCTAGGACCATTCCCCAGGGGCACATGGACTCTTCTCCTTCCACCTCACAAATGTAGTAAGCTTGGGTAATCTACCCATATAAACAAGGCTTATGCAGCAGTGATCAATATGATGAACATAGTACAGTTGTAAGTAAAGTTACCAAAACAGTAGATGTTCAAATGATCACTGCTGCAGTAGCCATGCTGTCCCTACAATCTCCTTGTTTTTGGTGTGTTGTTTATGCCAGGGTGTGGACATTTATTTTTATTCTTCCTAGCATTGTCCTGTCAGGGCTCAGCATCTCTCTCTCTGTTGGCAAGGAAGCTCTGAAGGGTTTGGCACCCAAACTTCTCTTTTTAGTCAGCTTAGCTCAACTTGACAAATGGTTTGGGCATGTGGAAGATGCCGTGAAGCTTTGGAAGCTGCCCAGCTGTTATATCCTTGACAGGATATAATCCATATAGCTAAGGCTACTGAAGAGGTGATCATTCAAACATTTACAGTCATGGTAAGTTTACTTGCACACCTTTACTTTCCCAAGTCTTTCATTTGGGCTGCTCTTAGCCCCCAGTATGTTTAACAATTGCATATTTGTAGTTACTACAAAACAGAGGCTACAAGAGGTCAAGGTATTTCCACACCTTGATGACTGGCTCCTAGCCACTTCAGTCATAGTTTGCCTAATCTTGGCCAGTTAGTCTTTCTTGAGTTTGCTCTATCTAGTCTTTGAGAATTACAGTTATCACCATGGAGTCCTAAAAGGAGTCCACACAGATGCTTACATTCATCTGTTGCACACTGCATACTTTATCCAGCAGGACACTTCTTCTATCGGACAGAATCCTTTATTTTCTGAATACTGAGAATAACAGTGAAAACATTTCCTGTTTTGCTTTGGCTCAAGGTCTTGGTCATTATGATAGCCACAATTTACATGATTCCCAAAGTCAGATATTATATGAGGATACTGCAATGGACTTTAAAGGTACAGCATTATCATTTCACAGATTTCTGATCTTTACCAGTCAAGGTGCACAGGACCTGTGAGGTTCACATGAGTTTGTGGATGCATGTATCAGATTTAACTCTGAGCATATTCTTTCTAGCTCCTACTATGGTTGTTCATATCACCATGGATGCTTCTAACCTTGAATGGGGACATTGTCTCATACCTCTCAACTGTACAGATTTTCACAGAATGTCCAGATTTTTGCCTCATATTTTGGTCTGTTTTTCATAAAATTTTGTTTTTCTGACAAAGTAGTGGCAAATCATTAAAATTTGAAGTTAGAAAATAATGGCAGACATTTAAGTTTCAGACTTCATACCCTTCAGAATATTCTTGATAATGCAAAACCAGTTTTCTAAGTTTGTAAGAGCAATATTTAAAAATTGTCCCTATTTTTCAGCCTTTGTCCAGATTTCTTGCTCTAAGAGGTTGAGAGGTATTTTAAGTGCAGATGGTCTAATTAGTAATTTTACAGACATAAACAAGACTACATGGTAGTGTTCTAGAAATGAGGGCAGTCTTTGCACTCTGAAGGACATCTTAGGACTTCCTTTCCCAGGGTGCACTTGCCATCCACACCAACCACATGGCAGTGGCATGTCATATGAATAAGTCTGAAGGAACTCACTGTTACCCTCATTTCTCAGAGGCCTTAAAGTGAGGGGACTGAGCTATGTCTGTGAATCTCTGTCTGGCAAATGCTTACCAGGAGAGGCATTTTTTAGCTGCCAGGCTTAACTAATGATCTGATGTCATAATTTTCAATCATTCCTCGACTGATGGGTTTTGGATCCACCTCAGATCTGACTCAGCTGCTTCTTCCAGATCCTCGGATCTAACTCTTGGGCTCCTTCCTTTACCCATAATGCCCAGCTAACCTAACATACCCCAGATCTCATTTACCACCATATCGCTTCAAACATAGATCCATTCTCTCTCCAGCTATTGGGTGTTTTCCATTAAAAGTAGTGAGTTTTTCTCAATTTAATTCTTAATTAGGCTATCCTTTGTGTTCTCACCTGTCCTCCTTTACATTCTGGAGTTTCTCCGATTTTAGCCATCAGGCTTTTACTTTTCTCTTCTACCGAACCTCCAGTATTACCTCAAATACCATTGTTGGTACCTTTGCCTTTCCTTCCTCATCCCTCACTACTCATTAGATGGTATTTCTTTGTACCATTGTTGGTACTTTGCTGTAAAAAAAAAAAAAAACTTTGCCTTCCTCGTCAAATATTTTTTGGCTAAAGACTAGTGTATCTGTCCATTGTGGAAGAGAAGCTAAATGGATTAAAAAATGTATTTCCTGCAGGCACAATATTTTGAATTCTGATGCCCAAGGGGAATGTGTCTGTTGCTTGGGCACTGCCCACTGGGATACGGACTGTTTGATTTGTGCTGGTTTCAATACCAGAGCCCCTAGTGGTAGAAGGAATAAATTAGTTTTGAAGGGTCTCCTTCCTGATATCTCCTGTTCTCCTTCAACTGTGTCTCAAATGCCCTCCAAGAAGTCCAACAAAGGGAAGCCTGATTTGTCTTTTAAAGATAAAGATACCAGAGAAAAGTCTCAGGACTCATCTCCAGATTCAGCTCTAACCTCTGAGCCACCACCAAAAATTTCAAAAAGTTGGATCTGACTCTCTCGGATCCTACTTCCTCAAAAGGAAAATGCAGTCTCCCTGATACTCACTGGAGCCAGTACCTACTCAACTTCCTTCTCCCCTTCTATAGAAGAGTCTACAGAAGCACTCTAGGCTGCCATGTACCAGCTCTTTGCTTAGGTCCTCCAGGAGCTTGTCTGAGGTAAAGGTGAATAGGATGATGGGGAAATTCCTCAGATCTCAGATCAAGATGGAGATAATTCTGACTCCATCTCCCATCGGACCTGTTAGCCTGTCCCTCACCAATTCTCACTTAATTTCTCCTTTCCATTCTGTGGTTTTGCAGCCCTTGGATCTGAGATCTAGGGGGGTGTCCTCCTTGGATCCTAAGAATGGTTGCTGTTCAACTCCATTTGCTTCCCTGACCAGTCTGTCTCAGATTCTTTGTAGCAGGAGGACTCTCAGAGGCAAAGGATTGCTGCTGGCTCCAAGGGGTTGGGATCAACTCCAAAATTATCAGGGCCATCCTTGCCTTTCCGCACATCAGCACTGGAGAGCTCGGGTCTAAATCCATCTTTGTGAGGAGGGCTTGGGGAGAATTTAGCTGTAATTGGCACAAGGGACTTCAGCTCCAGTGCTGCCAGCTTTGGTCTTGCCTAGACCCTCTGCCTTTGAGATTGTGGAGAGCGCCTTCTCTTTGCCAAGAGATAGGACATCCTTGTACCCCTCGGATCCCATTTCTTTACCACCTTCAGGTCTTAGTTCTGAGCTTCTTACTTCTATTCAACTGGGGCAACTAACCCATTCAAGTCTCCAGGCAGTCCCTCAGGACTCCCCTTGTCACTTCCGATACCTCACCAGACCATCCCACTGATGAGGTCCTTCAGAAGAGAACTTGTAAAGGGAGACACTTAGATTGCCCTCAGGAATCTTTGACTGAGGACACTGACTTTGATGAAGGGGAAAGATCTCCCAGATCTCCACTTGAGGACATCTCCTTTGGAGAAGTACTTGAACCTCTAAAACAACAAAGTCATTGGTCATCCGACACCCTGTCCCAGTAGGAGTCAGTAGTCCTGGAGGCTTTTGCGTCTGGCCCAGCTATATCTTGGGCGACTCCCCTGGCTGTTGAGCTAACAGACCTTGTCTCATGCCATGCATGGAAGGGGATGGATACTGTGGAGCCTGTCCTCAAATGCCCAGATAAAAGTTTACCCTCCAAAGGACAAAGGCATACTGGAGCAAGCGGGTCCAGGTAGATGACAAGGTTGTAACAGTAGCCACTAAGACAGAGCTTGCAGAGCAGAGGTCATCTGTCCATTCTTCTAACAGTGAGTCTAGGGTCTTGGATAGATTTGGTAAGTGTGCTATGCTTCAACCATCTTTGCTTTGTGGTTGAATTATCTGGCACACTTCGTAACGTTGTAAAGAGCTCTCCAATTCCTTTCTGGGGCTATGTCTGTGGAAGACCAAAACAAGATCTACAACTGTCCACCTTCAAGTCCATATCTAATGTGTCCATGAGGTTGATATCCCACACTGCAGAGGGTACCTCATGAGTGATGGATTTGGGCATCGCCATCTGGAGATATGCCTGGATGTGCTTGTATGATTTTGTAGAGACCTTCAAGTCTTCATTCACTAATGCTCCCTTTGAGGGATCTTCCTTTCTTGGTCCAAAGATGAAAGAAAAACTCTCCAGAAGTGAGCAAGACAGAAAGACCTCGTCTGCCTTTGGGATCCATTTTTCTACTCCTCAGAGACCCTTTTCCCAAAATTAATGAGAAGGCAGAAAGATGTGGTTCCACAAGTTCCAAGGTTCTTTTTAAGACTTATGAGGAGATGGCTCTCCCAGAAGCAGAGGGGGGAACCTCTAATGGAAGACGCTACCCCTGTGGCAGAGGTGGCCTGCAGAACCAGGGTTCCTAGGAGTCTTTCTCAGACAAACCCTACCAGCATTCCTGAAAAGTTGCCCAGCTGCTGCTCTCTGGAGGCAGTTGGAGACATTTGACTCTGCACCCCAAAGCCAGGGCATCCATCACAAAAGATTTCTGGATGCACTGAATTATATCCAGAGGCTATTGCATACCATTTTCTTGAAGTCCTCCTTCAAAAATGAAAAATATCCCAGATGTTCCACCAATCAGAGAAGGGCAGCAGCCTTAGAAATGGAAAAACTGCTTGAAAAAAGTCATCCAGAAGGTCCTTCCAGACCAGATAGGATTTGGAACCTACTCTTTTTAGTGCCAAAGAAGATATGGGACTTGAGACCCTTTCTGGATTTCAGTAAATTAAACCAATATGTGAAGTATTCACAGTTCCAGATGGTCAAAAGTTCAGTCTGTTTTGCTCCTGCTGAAAAAGGATGATTGGATGTGCTTGATAGATCTTCAAGAAGTGTACTATCATATCAAAATGAACAGATGCTACATATGCTACAGAAGATATCTGTGCTTCTGTCTGGGAACTAGTCATTACCAGTTCAGAGCACTGTCCTTTCAGCTCATCACAGCCAGAAGAACCTTTATGAGGTTGATCATGTGATGTACTTTTGCTTTTTAAACGGGAACTTGTTTTTTTGAAATGTAATCTGAAGAAGTTGCCTTATTGAAGGCGACGAAAAGTGCTTCATATTAAATTGTTGAAAACTATTAGTGTTTGAGCCTGATTCACGATGCTTTTTTTGTTTTTGTGGAGTTGTGTTTTTACATAGTTTGTTCTTTTTGTGTCGAATGGCTTCTGGTGACTCAAGTGGCGCAAACAGTCCAAATTTGTTTGGACCTACTCAATCACAATCCGAACTCTTGAATTTAACAGCATTATTAAATGCTCTGTCTCAACGAGTGGATGAACTGGCTGTTCGTTTGGATTCATAACAAAAATCAGCCGTTCTGAGTACCGCTCAAGTTAGTAACTCATTTCCTCAACCTGGTCAGCAGCAAGGCGGTAACTTGTGTATATCATCTGAAGACAACAGAACGCCTTTGTTGGACAGGAACCGGGAGATTAGAGACACCACTGTTGCAACTAGTGTACCAGCATTGAGTGACTTGCTGCTTTTGGGCCGTGCACCTGCCGGTTTGGATAATTCTTTTTGTGTACCAGGTATAAGACAGAACAGCGTTGTGGGGCTTATTAGTGCACCATTGTTCCAGGAATGGATAAATGACACACACAATTTGTGTTTTAATCGAGAGAACAACGTGGAGCAACTGGCTGACAACGCCGAATTACAACAGGTTGGTCTTGATTTAATTACTGATCAGTTAAAATTGCTGGACACAAAATTACTCAAACTGAAGAAGCTTCAGTTAGAAACAACTTATTTCAAAGAATGTATAAAAGAGCGCATTGTTCCAAAAGGACTGAGATATCATCAGTATCCTACTGGCCTTATTGCAGACTCTTTATTTCACCTTGAACTCAATTCACTGTTTGACCAACAAGGATTTGCCTTAATGGATTTAATGTTAAAGCATTATGCAATTCAAATTGAGGAACTAACACGTGAAGTGTCAGACATTAATTCCTTTATCACTTCTCATACTGAGTTTCTCAGATATAAATATGACTACGAGAGATGTTGTTCTAGCATTGACCAGTTATTGGATAGGTTAAAATTTAACAAAATTAAAAAAATGAGAAGAGACCGTGCAGCTTATGACAATGGCTCAGCATACCCTAGGCCTTCGATGGCCCAAGTAGGTACTTCTTTTTCCAATAATTGTGGTCAGAGTGACAAAAGAAATTACCTTAATGCACCTAATACTGTTGTTACAGCAGCTTCCTCTACCTCTGATATTGAACAAGAGCAAGTTAGACAAAGTGAACGGATTCGTTCTAACAACAGTAAAGGTTCGAATAACAACCAACAAGAGGTTGGCTTAAGGGATAACAAGTCAAATAATTCAAATTTTCGGAACTTTGTTCATCCAGGTGCTATCCCCAAAAAATACAACAACCATGTTCAAAAAAACAAACAGCATGCCAACAAATGCAAGAGATAGCGCACGATTTTCAACATGGGGTTGTAATTTTAAAAAACAGTTCTGGCGATTTTCATATTTTCAACTATTCATCGATCAACATTGACCCAGTTTTAATTGAACTGTTGGCAAAGGGAAATACATTTGTCCCAAGTAGACACCTGGACATTGTTCAAACAATTAAAGATTTGAAGCTATTTGTTAGAAAATTAAATTTGTCAACCATGTTGGGTAACTTTGGTGAAATGAGCTCTTCATTTAGGGTTCCGAGTGTTTTTAACCCTCCGCTACACCTAATATTGAATATACTTGAAACTATAACTTAATTAGATTTGAGATATTTTGCAAATGGCCACAGGAATTTCATCAATGGTAAAATGTATGAAGTTAATACTACATATGAGGAATTTATGGCATTACAAACTTTGAAGTCCATGAAAGTAAGTGTTGTCAAGCCAGACAAAGGTGGGGGGTTTGGCCATATTTGATACAATCGACTATTCTGCAAGAGTACAGGCTTTGTTAAGTAGTGATGCCTATAGTAAGGCATCAATAAACGAAGTAAACATAGCATACAACTGAATTAAAGGTTACATAAACGATTTGTTTATAGAATCTAAAATAGATATCAGCCTATTCAATTATATGACTATGTTATGGCCAAAAATTCCTACTATGTTTGCTATTCTCAAAATCCACAAGGACTTTATTAATCCACCGATGAGACCACTGAAAGATGGTCGTGGTTCTATCACATATCCTTGTGCTAAAGTTGTTGACAATATACTTAAGAAGTATTTACTATCTGAGCCCCAAGTCTGTAAAGACTCTTTGGCTTTCTTACAGAATATCAATACTTTAGAATTTTATGTAGACAACAACTTCCTTACCATTGACGTTAAAGAATTATATACATCAATTCCACACATTGAAGGCCTTAAATGGGTTAGTTTATCACTTAGTAGTAAAGGGGCATCCAGTCAAGAAATTTATCTTGTTGAAGTGTTGTTAGACATTATTCTCACCAATAACTATTTTACATTCCAAAATGACATTTATCTCCAGAAGCGTGATGTAGCCATGGGCTCACCTTGCGGTAGGAGTTTTGCAAACACCGTCATGGTCTATTGGGAGAAACAATTTGTGTTTAATAATGCTTTTCACATGGCAAAAATTACGTATTACACGTGTTTTCTTGATGATATTTTTATTTTGTTTCGAGGTGATGAACATTCAGCAAAAAATTTTGTGGAGTATTTAAACAGCTCGACAGAATTTCTCGAATTTACATTTAACTTCCAATTGTCTTGTATTGATTATTTGGATGTTAGACATTCTAAAGATATCATAAATGACAGATATATTTCAAAGATATTCAGGAAAGATACATATTGCAATTCATTTCTGCATTTTACTAGCTCTCACCCACTTTCACAGAAGCGTACGATAATAAAGGGTCAATTAATTAGGGCCGTCAGAATGGTATCACTTGACACTGAATTTCTAGAAGAATGTAATTTACTTAGTGACATGTTTCAACAAAGAGGGTACCCATTGAACTTCATCAAGACAATTGTCGGTGAAGTTCTTTCAAAAAGACATAATGGGATAATTAGCCCGATTTTAAACAGAGAAGCAGTTACAAGTGAACTTGGAGTGACAACAGTTAGTAAAAGTCTGTCGGCCTTAAATAGTGATGAGACAACTAGTAATAGTTCCATTAATGTGTATGAGAGTAGCTTCATCACAACATTTAGTATGGACAGTGCAACTGTAAGAACTATTTTATACAAAAATTGGGAATTAATTAAACACAACAAAATATTGTCAGAAAAGTTAGGTAGTGTTCCAAAAATTGTCTTCAGAAGAGGTATGAACCTAAAAACTCTTCTTGAGACAAATAATAAAACTGGCGTTCACAGATTTGCTGGCATGTCTATTTGCGGTTGTTGTAGTATGTGTAAGTTTATAGCCACAGGTAGAACATTTATTATTAATGAGAGAAAGTATGAATTAAAGCATAAACTGCACTGCAATTCAAAACTTGTTGTTTACATCACTATGTGTACATCCTGCAGAGCATTTTATGTTGGGAAAATGGAGCGTAGACTCCGAGATAGAGTCTATGAACACATTTACGCAATCGGGACAAATAAAATTGACAACGCACTAGCCAAACACAGCATGTTGAATAAAGGACACAAATTTACTTTTAGGGCAATAGATCAGATACAGTGTGACATTCGAGGTGGCCCTTTAAATTTGCTCCTTGAAGAACGCAAACTTGCATGGCAGATTAGGTTAAATGCTTTTGTTGAACCCGGTTTAAATGAGTCTTGCAACATTGGGTGCTTATTAAAATTAAAGAGTTTGTGTAGATAAAAATTGCTATTTACATATTTTATGCTTTTTTCAAGTGAAACTATTGTACTATGTTTGTATAATTGTGGAGGAACTGTATACATCTATCAGGTTAGAAGCGGTACGCTTATTTCTAGTTTTTAGATGTTTTTTGTGCATGTACTATTTTAAGTGTATTGTTAAAACTTTATGAGGTTGATCATGTGATGTACTTTTACTTTTTAAATGGGAACTTGTTTTTTTTGAAATGTAATCTGAAGAAGTTGCCTTATTGAAGTCGACGAAAAGCGCTTCATATTAAATTGTTGAAAACTATTAGTGTTTGAGCCTGATTCATGGAGCTTTTTTGTTTTTGTGGAGCTCATCACAGCCCCCAGGGTGTTCATCAAATGAATAGCGGTGGTAACAGCTCATCTGAGACTGCTGGGATTCAGAGTGTTTCTATACCTAGATAACTGCCTGCTATTTGCCCCAACCAGGCATCTACCTATACAAGCAAGGGACTACTTGCTCCAGTTTAGTCTTTTCCTAGGCATCACAGTCCTAGGCACACCTACAGCAAATCATAGTTCACACCTACGCAGAGTCTGGAGTTCATAGGTGCTCGTGTAGACATGGTCAATCAGATAGGGTCTCTTCCTCCAGCAAGAGTTCGGACAGTAAGATCCCAGGTCAAGAAAGTGATCTTACATTGTGCAAGACTAATCTTGCGAGCCTTAAGATACAAATATCCTAGACTTGGTGCTCACAAATATGGGAGAGTACTGCAGTTCCCAAAGTGTGATGTCCTCATTGCTAAGATCAGTTTACAAAGCAGTCGCCCTTGAAATAAAGAGTAAAAAAGACACCCCCTCACCTAAACCCATAAACTTTAAGAACTTTTCTGAGCAAACTACCTCCTATTAAGTGATGTCATACCTAGTTTTCAAGCTCCCCTGAATCCAGAAAACACAGAAGCCTATGTGGAGTTCTGTGACCATATAAACACTGCATAGAAACAGCAGTACCAGACTAAAATAAGCCCAGGTCAAATCACAAAAACAAGCCACCCTGGTAGAACTCTGGTATTAAACGGTTGTACAACAAAAAAAAAAAAAAGAAAGAAAATCCTGTCAAGAAGAGGAAATGTACACAGCAGAGCATAAACAAATCCCTCATTAGTTCAAACAAGCAATTCAGAGAACTAATCAGTTCTCTGAAAACAGGCTTTGAGGCAAAAATAGCTTCCAAAGCTAAGGATAACCATTAGGCGTTTTTCAGTTATGCCCACATTCTTGAGGGCAACACCTAGCAACGTGCAGAATGAGTTGTAGACAACATCACCAATACTCGGGCCGAAGATATAGCAAATCTGCTTGCTGATAAATTCATCTCACATTTCATCTCCCCATCAACCCCATTTATTCCACAAGAAATACCCTCCCCCATTCCTCCACCGGTGTTCACCAAATAACAGGCTGCCACTGTGCTCTGTAAAGCTAAAAACACAGCTTCAATGGGGCCTAACAATATACTAGGGTGCATCTTAAATAGCTTGAATCAGGATCTGTCACACCCATTAGGATCTGTATTTAACCACAGCCTTCAGACTGTCTTTGTCTCGGTAGAGTGGAGGACAGCAACAGTCATCCCTCTGCATAAAGTGGACAATCAGCTGACTTGAGAAAGTACAGACCCATAAGTTTGACCAGTCTTATATGTGAGACCATGGAAACAATAATCATGGACCTGATAAATAATGACTTAAGAAACCTCCAAACATTGCACCCAATCCAATTCAGCTTTGTCGAGGACAGGGCATGCCTACTAAAGCTAGTGGACTTCTTTGAGAAAGTCACTAGGGCCACGCGTGAGGGTTAAACCACCTACCTTGACCTGGCCAAGGCATATAACAATTTTCCACTCAAGTATTGAAAATAAACTCACAAAACTGGGCATAAATTCCAATGTCACCAGATGAATAGCCATTTGGCTTACAGACAAGACACATGTTATTAAAGTGGGTGAATCCAAATCCAGCAAGAGGCAATTACTAGTGGTGCACCACAGGGCACAGTTCTTGGACCACTCCTGTTTGTAATATAATTCTCTGAAGTCAAGGCTAATGTGGAAGGCCTCTGGATGACAATTTGCCAATGACTGCAAGCTGGGGGCAATCATTGAATCTTCCACTGATGTAGATATGCTTCAGGAGGATCTAAATCAGACAAATGATTGATGCCTGAGCCATGGAATAAAACTCAATGTAAAAAAATGCATTATCATATCTTTGGGAAGTCAAATACCCCTGCAAATTACAACATTAATCGCACAACCTTAAGAGCAGATTTAGAGGTGTGAGATCTAGGTACACAGATAGGTAGTAGCCTGAAATGTGACAGCCATGTGTGCACAGCTATGAGGAATTCCTTCTATGTGGCACAGCTTATAAGTAAAGGTATAACATTCAAATCCAAAGAAGTTATAGTTCCACTGTACTCAGCCCTCATTAGACTAAGAATCGAGTACAATGCACCATTTGGCATGTACTTGACTAGGCAATTACAACAGCTGAAGCAACCTCAGAGGTTCCTCACAAAGAAAATAAAGGGTGTAAACATGTCCTATACTTATAGACTAAAAACCCTATCTTTTTATTCAGTCTTCTACTGACTATTAAGGAGTGACCTATGCCTAACCTACAAGGCAGTCAAGAATCCAGCCCTGATAAGAATTATTACACATCTACAAGACAGATAGCACAACAATCACCCAGTCTAGGGATCTAAACCTGGTCTGTAACTCAAACAAAATATGCTGGACAGACAGATATGTGTCTCAGAAATTACCCCTTCTTTGGAACAGGTTTCCTATTCACGTTAAGCAGAGTCCTTCCCTGGCCCTCTTCAAACACAGTTTGGATCAATGGATGAGGAGTTATAAATTCACACCTGGGATAACACCTACATCCCTTATGGACAGGCTCAATCTGTAAAATACTCAAGGCATATGTGCAAACCTATGGCATCCTCTTGCTCCTAGGGACCATATATGGGGTAAAATTGGGTAATATTGGCCAGGCTTGTAAAGACTCTTAAGCCGTTAGCCTAGTAATCTATGAATTTATGAACACAGAAATTGAGCAATTTATGTAAAGATGGACTAAATGAGAGTTGCTATAAAGAAAGAAAACATATGTAATGTGTAATTTATGTAAATGAAAAATAAATGTTAGTATGGTTTGTTTTGTTGTACTGCGGTGGTGGTGCTGCGGTAGCGTTGTCGCCTCACAGTTAGACGTTGCACGTTTGATTCTCAGTTAGAGCGTTTTCTGTGTGTCGACATGCGTGAATGGGCATTCCTTCATTGAAGGTTGTGCGTTAGGCTCGGCAAGCCAGCACATAAAAATCTACTGCCAATCATTAGCGGACTGGAGTTCCGCTGTGGCGACCCCTAACCGGGAAAAGCCGAAAGACAGTTTAGTATGGTTTGTTTTGTTCTTTATTAATGTACATGTGCCTATATCTTAGATGATAAAAATAAAGGTATTAAAAATACTCCAGTAGAGAGAAGTACTTGTTACCTTGTTATTTGTTTACTGACAACTATGTTTTACTTGCATCATATTAAGTCTCTCAGACAAGACAGGTAAATATTAATTTCTTATTCACCTTCCAAGTTAGGATGGTAGGTTTCCAAAGTCACATTGTCATGATGACTGTCCTAATGTATAATATTTGTATACCAGTCTAATAGCAGAACTATGATGATCAAACTCTGTGCTCATTACACAAGATCTGTGCATTTTCTGCAGCATTCCTCAATAATTCTTCCATTGATAACATGCCTGCAGTAGCAACATAGTCTGCGTTACACATCTTTGTCACCCATTATAAAGTCAATTTGATCTTTTGTTCAAGGTCCTCCTATAGAGCTGCTGTTTTCAGGCGTATCCTGTGATGATTCTTCACAGTGATTAGGTAGACTGGTATTTTTTCCCATCAGGCGAAGTGGACAGACAGGATAATGTAAGATACAAAAGTTCTGTACTTAGCATAATGATGAATCTTCATTATCCCTAGTGTGTTGCCTTTGGCAGTATGTCCACCAGCTCCTTCTAATTTCTTATCTCTTTTCTGATGCTGTACAGACCTAGTAGACAATATCATGGGCAGAAAATTCGATCTGAGGATTCGGAGGGGACAAGTGCATTGTGGGACTAGGGAAGGAATTTGTGCACTTTGAAGAAGCATCTTAATGCTGCAAATATCCACCTGACGGTGATACTTCCCATCAGTCAAAGTGGGCAGACTAGAGATAATGAAGATCCAGCATTATGGAAATAATATAACTTTCATCTTATATTGAGTAGCATTACACAACTATGCTATCTTTCCTTTTATACCAGTTACTACATGCACCTGCCCAATATCAGCATAATGTGTCACTTGTAAATGGATGTGTTGGTTGAGGAATTCAACTTCTAGAGAGGCAGATCTCACTACTGTCAAATATTGACTTTTACAGTAAGAACTGTGCAAAACTGCAATTTTTATAAATAAGACTATATCAAAGCAAATAATATAAATATGTACTCATAACAGTAATATCTTGGTAGCAGTTGGCTGAAACAAAGTGGTTCAGTGGTTAAGATATTTACTTTGCAGCTTTCGGGTCCAGAGTTCATTTCTAATCTCTGGTGACTATCTGTATAGAGTTTGCGTATTCTCCATGTGCTAGTGTGGTGGCTAAGGTTGTCAGTGAAAAGGGGGTACCCACTTAACAAGAAATATATTATTTTGGTTCATTTGCTTTCTAGGAGTGTTTTTTGTGGAAAACTCCAGTGTGAAACAGTGGGACCTTACATAGATACAAGTCCTTTTCCTAATTCTGTTATGATTCCCGTACAAGATGGAGTCTGCATTGGAATGAATAGTTCAGAAGACTCTGATATGTTTGGAGAGGATATGGTTGAAGATGGGACAAGATGTGGAATTGGAAAGGTATTATAAATTTTAAATTTCCAGCTACCCATAAATTTGTAAAATGTTGGACATGTTTGACATTGACTTACTGATCTGATGTCTCTTCTGTCCAGTTTTCAACAGCTGGGTGGATCTGACTTCAGGGACTCCAGACTTCGTCTCCAAAGCTCATGCTCCTCCGCTTATGCATAATCACCCGCTGCCTGCCCATCTAGTTACCTCAGATCTCATTTGCCACTCATTTGTTCCAGACATGATCTTCACTGCTGAGGCTCAGTATAGCTTAGTGAAAGTCTTTTTGACATTTTTATATCCTTATCAGGCATAATCTTTCTATCCTTGTCTAATTGATTATCTTTCTCCCTTTATCATAATTTAATACTTTAATAGTTAATATTTAGTAGATAAGGTTTACATGTTAAGTTGTCAATCTCGCCTTCATTCTTGCTTGATGGGTTCGGAGCCGATCCTCGGCTCCGACTCGGCACTTGCTTTAGCTCGAGAACTCCTTTACCAGCTCGAGGCAGCCCCATATCCCATGATGCAAGGCAGTAAGTACCCAGATCTCGTTTGCCGCTTCGCTTAGGAGGTCTTCTTTTTACCAGCTCCTGGTAAGTTGTTCACTTTTGTGATTTTTCAAGCCCCTTTTTAGTCTAAAACTAATTTTTTGATAGTTTAATTTTAATTTCTATCCCTTTCTGACAGAAATTCCCTGTCTCTTTTAATTTTTTGTTAGTCAATTCCCTATCCCATCCCCCCCCTGTTAGGGTGTGTGTGTTGGTGTTTTATAGAATACCTCTTGGTATTTTGTTTAATTTAATTTAATTTGACTGGTGTGTGTGTATTGTGTGTTTGGCACCATGTCAAAGGAGAGGGTTTCAGGTTTTAAGAAGTGTGACTCGTGCTGTCAGAAGATGTCTCTGACAGACGGTCACACTTCTTGCCTGTATTGTCTGGGCCCTCTTCACCTGCAGGACTCCTGTGCTATTTGTCACTCCTTCAGCCAGAGAGTCCTGCAGGAGAGATGTAACAAGTTGATTCTTAGGGGCCTTCTTGGCCGGAGGGCTCTCCGGCTAAGTCGGCTCCACCAAAATCAACAAAACCTGCCAAGGCCCAGGCTTCTGTATCTAAGCCTGCGGCCTCGGCTCCGACTTCGTACTGAGTCGAGATCGCTCGGCTGGAGCCAATTCTGGATTGACAAAGCTTTCGGCACCGATGGCTATCGGTGCCGAATCTGTATTGTCCGCCGATGTCGGCCCGATCGGTTCCGACACCCATGTGGCACAGGCATCGGTGTCGGCTCCGATCGGCTCCGACACCGTTACTGGTGGCTGTATCGGCTCCGGCTGGAGCCGATACATCGAACGTTCTGTCGGCTCCGAAGTCGGCGCCGACAGGATCTGTAGTCGGCTCCGATGGCTCATTCCAGGAAGAGGTCGAGGTCTCCTTCCTTGGAGCCGATACTTTCGGCTCGGCTTCACCTCTTCTATCGGAACGGAGCCATCGGAGCCGATCTTCAAGGTCATCCAGGTTGTCAGATCATGACCTAGAGAGAGTGGTCAGTAGATTACTCAAGTCACAGGTACTGGCCCAAATGTTACACAGCCCGTCTCAGCAGGCGACTGTTGGTCCACACCCGTTACAGTTCCTCCTTCAACTCTACCCTAGATCTTGGAGTTGGAGTTTTCGGGCATGGTTACTGCTACGGCTGGAGGACGGATACCCTCTTCTGTTCCTTCAGCCTCTACTCTTATCTCCTCTGCCTTAGAGGGATTCGGTGGGCGGGCTGCCATGGTCTCCTCGGGGGGGGTGAGTGGCATCGGACCCTTGTCCGAGCCCGCTCTTCCCTTGGAGCCTCGGCCTTGGTGAGCTCGGCTCTGACATCTGCCTCGGAGACTTCTCTTCGGTGGCCCCTGGGTTCCTAGCTCTTGGAGCGGGTTCTCTCGGACCTGCCTGGGAGGGAGCATTCGAGGTGATGAAGAGTGTACTGGCCACTGGTATCAGTCAGCAGTCTGTTCCGTAGCTCCTCCCTCTATAGTACCTGTTGACATCTCTGCCACTTCTCTTGCTACAGGACCCAGAGATCCTCCGCCTCAGGTTTCCCCATTGGGAATTTCCCCTCTTCGAGGATTCTCCTGATGTTTCGGGAGATCCTCCTAGGAAGAGGACTTGTAAGAGGAAGCATGTAGACTCCCCCGAGTCTGTCACTTCGGATACTGACTTTGATGAGTCAGAGGATCCCTAGATCCCCTCTGAGGATGTCTCCTTCTCAGACATCCTAGAACTTCTGAAACAGAGGAAACTGGCCCACCACCAATCCCTCTGAGGATGAGTCAGTATACCTAGAGGCGTTTGGATCTCGGCCCTCCACCTCCTGGGTGTCTCCGCCTTCGACCCCTTATGCAGGTTATTGCACGAAGGCGTGGGCAGCTCCTGACTCTGTAGAGCCAGTCCCTAGGAGGCCTTCTAAATTTATCACTGCCCCTAGTGACAAACAATTCCTTACCAAGGGTGTCCCGCTGATGCCATGGTGGTGGCTGCGGCCACCAAAAGGAACTTGCAGATCCTTCCGTGCCTGTCCATCCTCCTAATAAGGACTCTAGGACCATGGATAGGTGCGGTGGCGGATGTTTTCCTCAGCGACCTTTGCTATGCGTTCGCTGAATTACCTATGTCACTTCACCAGACTCCAAAGAGATATCCTCAAGGAGCTGGGAGAAGTAGTTCAGGATCCTACAGCTGCAGGGGCTCAAGAAAAGATTGCTTCGCAGCTAGGAACCCTCAATTCCATTGCTAACTCCTCCATGCGGCTAATATCTTATGCTGCGGATGGAGCGAGTAGAGCCGCAGGCACAGGTGTGGCTCTTAGACGCCAAGCCTGGATGCGGCTATGTGATTTTTGCGGATCCCTTTAAGGCGTCCTTCACAAATTCTCCCTTTGATGGGTCAGCTTTGTTTGGCCCTCAGGTGAAGGAAACCTTGACCAGGTGTGAGCAGGACGGCAAGACTCTTTCTGCTGTTGGAGTCCGTTTTCCACCCTTCTAGGCCTTATCCCAAAGGACAGAAGGGTGGGAAGATGTGGTTCCGTAAATCCCAAGGAGTCACGCCGGATTCACGTGGTCAGTTTACCCTAGAGGCAGAGGGGTAACAACAACAGACGCCGCTCTAGAGGCAGAGGGTCCAAGAACCAGGGAAACAGGGAGCCTCTCTCTGATAAGCCCTTTCAGCATCCCTGAGGTGTTGCCCGGCTGTCCCTCCTTGGAGGCAGTCGGGAAGATTATCACTGTACCCAGAAGCCTGGCATTCCCTCACTCAAGACCAATGGGTACAGTCGATCATATCCAAGGGTTACATAATTCCTTTCGAGGAAAGTCCCTTCCCTCAAGTTCCCTTCCAGATGTACCACCCGGTCTAAAGGACATTGCAGAGTTAGAAATCGCAAAACTACTGCAAAAAAGAGCCATTCAGCCAGTTACAATAGACCATTCAGAGCCCGGAATCTACTCAAGTTTCTTTTTGGTCCCCAAAAAGCAAGGAGACTGGAGACCAATATTGCATCACCGCAGACACAACGAGTCTCACAGTAAGACAAGATTCCGAATGGTCACTCTTCAGTCAATTCTGCCCTTCTTACAGAAGGACAACTGGATGTGCTCAATAGATCTTCAGGACGCGTACTATCACATCAAAATTCACAGACGCTCCAGGAGATTTCTCCGCTTCGGCTGGGGTCCAGTCACTTCCAGTTCAGAGCCCTGCCCTTTGGTCTCACTACAGCCCCAGAGTGTTCACGAAATGTATGGCAGTGGTCACGGCTCACCTGAGACGTCAGGGATTCCAGGTGTTTCCGTATCTCGACGACTGGCTCCTGTCAGCCACCACCAGGCATCAGCTTATACAAGCCAGGGATTACACAATAGACCTGTGTTCTCATTTAGGCATCTCAATCAACTTCAAAAGTCATCCTTATCGCCCTGCCAGTCTATTACCTTCATAGGCAAACTTAGATACTGTTGGGATGTCAGCTACCCTTACAGTACAAAGAGTTTCAGACATTCAGACTCATGTCAGGATCATTCTGGCCAGCAAGAAAGTACAGGCCAGAATGGTTCTAAAGGTATTAGGTCTCATGGCTGCGGCCATTACTCTTCTTCCCTGGCTCGGTTCTACATGCCTCCTTCAATGGATGCTGTTCACACAGTGGTCATACCAGCAACTCCCAATGCGTCACCAGATTCTGGTTACACAAACATGCAAAGAACATCTTGCTTGGTGGATCACATCGTCTCAGGTTCACCAAGGCAGGTGCTTTGTACCTCCGTCCCCGATAGCCACTGTCACCACGGATGCCTCCCTGATCGGGTGGGGGGTCATTATCAGGGCAGGATGGTTCATGGGACGTGGCAACCGTTCGAGTACCATCTGCACATAAATGTCCTGGAGATGAGAGCAGTGCTTTTAACGTTGCAAGCCCTCAACGACTTTCTTCCCGTAGGGACAATTGCAGTCCACACAGACAACATGTCTGTAGTTTGGTATATCAACAAACAGGGCGGAACCAAGTCCTACCCCTTGTGTCGAGAAGCGCTCAGACTTTGGCAATGGGCGATCTCCTCTCATCGGTTTCTGGTAGCAACGCATATCCCTGGGAAAACCAACATTATAGCGGACAGATTGAGCAGAGCTATTCTCATGCCTCACGAGTGGTCTCTCAAACAATCTATAGCGGAAGAGATTTTTCTGGAATGGGGTCGTCCATGTTGCGATCTTTTCGCTACTCCCCAAAACAGCAAATGTCCAGACTTCTTCAGCCTCTTCCCTCTATCAGGCCATACCTACAGAGACGCTCTGACCCAGGATTGGCCCCAGGGACTTCTTTATGCCTTCCCTCCATTTCCTCTGATCCCTCAGGTGATCCAGAAAGCTACCGTTTTGAGAGCCAAATTGATTCTCATTGCCCCTTACTGGCCTCGACAAGTTTGGTTCCGTTCCTCCATCATCACCTTTTGGTGCAGCCGTGGCATCTGGACCCAGTGCCAGATCTACTGATTCACCAATCCGGTCAGCTGCACCGGTCAATCCCTTCTCTCAACCTCACAGCTTGGTTGCTCCACTTCCTTCCTTAGCCAGGCTTCCTTTGATCTCTAACCCAGTTAGAGACATCATAGTAGCTTCACTAAAATCCTCTACCAGGAGGATTTACACAAGCAAATGGAACGTTTCTCTTATTGGGCTAAGGCCCAAAATATTGATCCTTTACTGCCCCTGTTCAGGCAGTTCTGGACTTCTTAGCAGAGATTTTCATGCAGGCTCCTCTTCTTCCACAGTCAGAGTTCAATTGGCTGCTATTTCTAATTTTCATGTCGGGATAGCAGATCATAATATTATGTCCCATAGGCTCTGCAGGGCCTTCTTGAAAGGAATTTTCCTACTGAAGCCTCCAATCAGGAATCCTCCTCCTCAGTGGGATCTAAATTTAGTGCTGACATCCTTGATTCTTCCCCCCTTCGAGCCAGCTGTTTCTTGTTCCCTGAAATGTCTTTCTTGGAAAACTTTATTTCTAGTGGCTATTACATCTGCCAGGAGGGTGTCTGAACTTCATGCTCTTTCGGTTCGACCCCCCTATTTGATTTTTCACAAAGACAGAGTATCTTTGAGAACTAATCCATCCTTTTTACCTAAGGTTGCTTCAAAGAACAATCTGAATCAATCCATTGATCTCCCGGTATTTTTTCCTAACTATTCAGATAGGGCTGAACAAAAGCTACATTATCTTGACGTCCACCGTCAACTCAGATATTATTTGGACAGAACAAAAAAATTTAGAAAATCTGATCAACTTTTTGTTTCCTATGCGGATAATAAAAAGGCCTTCCTGTTTCTAAAGTGACTTTGTCCAGATGGCTTTCTTGGTCATCACTGAAATCTATACTCAGGGGAAAACAGCTGTGCTCAAAACCTAAAGCACATTCAACCAGGAGTTTAGCTACTTCTACAGCTTTTCAGGCTAGACTTCCTTTGGACACTATTTGTGCAGCGGCCACTTGGGCCACTCCTCACACTTTTGTTTCCCATTACAAATTGGACTTGGCCTCCAGGGACAGAGCCAGTTTTGGCTCTACAGTCCTCAAGAGTTTGTTCCATTGAGCCACCCAGGATAGAGGTGCTAGGGACGCGGTCCCATCAAGCAAGAATGAAGGCGAGATTGACAACTTAACATTAAGAAGTTATGTACCTACCATAACGTTCCATGTTAGTTGTCTTCTCGCCTTCTTTCTTCGACCCTCCCTCCCCCTGGCCTGGACAGACCTTGTATAAGAAACTATTATGCTAAAGACCATTCAGACCTGGTCCTTTTTCCATCTGTAAGTTTCTTCTTCTTTTGGGAAGTATTTTTTGCTTGGTGTTATTGCCCTTTGTCAACAAACGAGATCTGGGTACTTACTGCCTTGCATCATGGGATATGGGGCTGCCTCGAGCTGGTAAAAGGAGTTCTCGAGCTAAAGCAAGTGCCGAGTCGGAGCCGAGGATCGGCTCCGAACCCATCAAGCAAGAAAGAAGGCGAGAGAAGACAACTAACATGGAACGTTATGGTAGGTACATAACTTCTTATTCTTCACCATGTCTCTCTTGTGCATTTGGTGCCTTGTACTTACCCTTAGTGTTAGTGTTTCTATGGATTAATCTTAGTGCAGATTTTAGTGTAACTCTTAGAAAAGTGTTCTTATTAGTGTTATCTTTGATGCATGTGTTTTGCAGTTTTTTGAGGTGCTGATAGTATTTGCTGTTTTAGGTGTTATGCAGTATGATCGACAAACCTTCCAGCTTAAAAATAATGTGTGGTCTATGACCACAAGATCCTGAATTCAGATTCTTAAAAGAATTTGAACCAGTTATGTTGAGAAACTATGAGATTTTGTCAATGGGTGATATCTCCTCACCTCTTTCTGGTAGCAATACCCATCTTGGGGAAATAAGTTGTTCTAGTGGAAAGACTAAGCAGGTCTATCTTTCTTCCTCATGAGTTTTCCCTCTATCTAACAGTAGCAAAGCAGATGTTCTTCCACTGGGGTTAACCTAAGCAGCAACTATTTCAGCATAATCACCCAGGAGGGGGAGTCACTAAAACTGCTCCTACCCACATTTAACCCCCCAGGCTCCTGTGTGCTTTTCCACCTACTTGTCGTATCCAAAGAATTCTAGCAGAAAGCCTTGAAGGAGAAAGTTGTCATCCTCATTGCCCAGTTCTTTCCCAGACAGGTGTGGTTTCCCTTGCTGTGGCCTCATTTGATAAGCCTGCTTTTGGTTCTGCATCCAAGTCCAGATCTTGTCTCTTACGTGTCCAGATTTCCTCACCTAGACATTCAAGCCCTCAGGAAGACTGATTGGTTTCTCCAATTCTAATGATGGCTAGACAGTCCAGGCTTTCCTTTCAGGTGATTCACATCCTCACTTTTGATAAAGCTACTAGAAGAAAAAGATTGCAGCAACAAGTGGAAAAGATTTTAATTTGGGCTTCTAACAGAAGCTTAGATAATTTTCAGCTCCTCTTCCAGCTATTTTATATTTCCTGGCTTTTTCAGAATAGGGCCAGCTACTCCATTATTAAAGTTTAACTATTGGCTGTTTCCAGCTTCCATGTTGGAGAAACCAATTCTGTATTTCTTCTTTCTAAGGCTTTTCTTAGAGGCAACTTCCTTCTCAAACCTCCCCTTAGGGAACTACTCCCCTTGGGGTATCACCATTCTCTTACAGGCTTTGACAAGGCCTCTGTTTGAACCTGCAGCCATGGTAGGTCATAAACGTCTAGCTTGGAAAACTTTGTTTCTGGTTCCAGTTACTTCAGCTTGAAGAGTATCAGTGCTTCATGCCCTTTTTGCCAACCTCTCCACTTCATTTTTCATAAGGATAGTGTGACCCTGCAAACTAATCCTTCCTTTATTCCAAAGGTAGCTGCAGAAGCTTTACTTAACCAGTCTGTTAATCTTTCAGTTTTCTTCCCAAAATTTACCATCTAAGGAGAGTGCACGCTGCACTTGTTGGATGTGTATTGTCAACTTTGATTTTACCTTCACCAGACTAAGAAATTTAAAAAGTCCAATCAGTTGTTTGTCTCCTTTTCTGCAGCCAAATTCGGACAAGGGGATTCTAAAGTGACTCTTTCTAGGTGATTATCTGACTGTATTATGTACAGAGAGAAGGGGTTGACCTTATCCAAACCTCTGAAGGCTCATTTGACTAGATCTGTGGCTACTTTTACTGCTTTCTTCTCCAGAGTTTCCTTTGATGATATTTGTGATATAACGACTTGGTCCAATGTCCATAACTTTATTTCTCATTATAAATTGGACTTACTCTCTGGAGACAGGGCTGCTTTTGGTTCAGCTGTCCTCTGGAATATCCTCTCATGAGACCTTTCAAGAGTTTTCATCAGCTGGGAAGTCTGTCCTAAACATTTAGAAATGGACAGAAGAGACAACATCAGATATAAAACTTATGTACTCACCATACAGATAGATCTGTGTTTTCTGTTTCCATTCTTCCCAACTTCCCTTTCTCTGTCTAATTTCCTTATTATTTCACTAGTTTCTACCTGAGTTTTGTTCATATGGTATTCAAGCTCCCAAATAGAGAATGAGTTACTGTACTAAATCTGTTTATTTTCATTTTTTGAGAAGGGAGTCCTTTGTCCACTAGGTAAAGCTCTGGCACACTCTAGCTGAGGTAGCTAAAGGGGAAGTGGGGGATTATGGGTAAGAAGAGAAGCCTGAACTTTGGATCCAAAGTCTGGAGTGGCCAAAGTTATATCCTGGATGTATCTGAATACCCAGCTGTTGGGGAAGGATGGAAACAGACAACACAGATCAATCATTATACTGAGTACATAACTTCTGTTTATTGTATATGACTGCATCGTGTTTATGAAGAAATACTTTTCCATGTTCAATATCTAATTTATTGACTTGATGTCTAATTTCCTAAACTAAAGCCCGTTCTTTCATTCTTTCTTTAATGTACATTATTTGTTATTTTTTGGTGGGAAATAGTTCCCTTGCCTTATAAGTGTAAGATACGTAATTACTATTGGAGAAAATATTTTGCTTCCAAAATATAGAAGTTATCCAAGTATGTAATGTACTCTACTCTACTCAAGACACTCCCAGACACACCCAAATACAGATGTACAGGCACATAGACGCATACAGATAAACACAGACATTAGAGATACGCACACATTTATTCAGTTTTTGACACACGGACACAGAAACAGTCACACACATACACACACACACACACACACACACACACACACACACACACACACACACACACACACACACACATTGACTCATTGTCATATGTGGGTCTATATCACATTGTCAAATCACTATTCAGAAAACCCCCTTTTTGGAAACCTCACTTTATTGAGTGGTCATTTAATCAAAGTTTTGAAAAACAATGGCTGGCCAACTTACCACTCATCACAAAATTCTAAAAATGTAAAACCCACACAAGTGGGGGGCTTCACCCCCCACCATGTGGGGGGTACTCCCCACACACCCCACTAACTAATTATACCAACTTCAAGATTGCAGTGTAGTGGGGAAAAAGGCGAATTCCCGATGATGGCCAACTATTGTCTTTCCGTATAAAAAACTTTGATTAAATGGCTGTTCGATAAAGTGAGGATTTGACAAAGTAGGTTTGCTGAATAGTGATTCGATAATTTGTGTACTGGACGATGTGATATACACCTAAACTCACACTCATGTGCGTGCTCACACACACACACACACACACACACACACACACACACACACACACACACGCACACACACACACACGCGCACACACACACACACACACACACACACACACACACACACACACACACACACACACACACACACTCAGTGTGTATGTGTGTTTGTGACTGTGTGTCTACCTGTGTAGTCACAGTAGGGGAGTTAGTTAGATGATATGTAGGGTAGGTGTGTGTGTATGTGTGTGTGTGTGTGTGTGTGTGTGTGTGTGTGTCTGCGCGCACATGAATGTGAGTTTTGGTGTGTGTGTGTGTGTGTGTGTGTGTGTGTGTGTGTGTGTGTGTGTGTGTGTGTGTGTGTGTGTGTGTGTGCCCAGTGGTTGCAGTAGGGGAGTTCATACTTCTCAACCTCTTAGCTCAAGAAATCTAGACAGTGGCAAAAAGTATGGAGGGACAAAGAACCAAAAGTAGGGACAAATTTTAAATATTGCTTTTATAAACTTAGAAAGTTGCTAGAGTAAATGGTTTGTGTTATTATGCATTTTCTGAAGGATATAAAGAATGTAATTGAAATCTCTGTAATTATTTACTGAATTCAGTCCTCACTGATTTGCCAGAAAACCACAAATTTCATGGGCAACAGGCCAAAAATAAGAGGCAAAAATATGGCCATTCTGTGAAAATGTGGACAGTTGAGAGGTGTAGGGGGGTTGGGGTGTTGTTAGGGGATGAGTAGCGTGGGTGTGCATGTATGTATGGGTGAATGGGTGAGTATGTGTGTTTATGTTTGTGTGTGTGGGAGATTTTATATCTCTAAACTCACCAAGACTAATTAGCAAATACTGCAGTATTGGGTGGAAACTCTAGACACCATGGAAATTTAAATATTATTATAAAGTCACATAAAAAGGTAATAAAGCAACAGTTTTGCAGCACAAAAGATGTATGAGTAGGGAGAACACTTGATACAAGGGACACACTCTAAATATTATTCGAAAGTCACTTAAAAAGTAAAGAGGTATATTTGTCCGTCTCAAGTGATGAGTTATCAGATCTGTACTGATCTAACATCTGTGGCTTTCATTTGGATCTGAGACTCAGACTCCTCCCTTACCCATAATTCCTCTGCATCATAGTGCCTCTGATCTTATTTGCTACTTGTATGCTTCAGGTGTGGTCCTTTGGGTCAGTGCTTGATTATTCTTTTTTTTTTTTGTGTAGATAACTGCTCTTTTTTGGGTTTTTTGACTCTAAATGCTGTTGTTGCTGTCTAGTACATCTTCCCTTTGAGTGTAGTAATATTCTTTTTCCCTTTCTTAGGGTTCTTTGTCTTCCCTGTTACTGCCTTTCACCTACCTACCTCAAAAAAGTTTTCATCTTATGGAGATAGTTTTTTTCAGTGTTTTCTGTGCTGAATATTGACAGTTATGGTGTACTGTTTTTTGGGGGGATTGCTATTAGATCTTAGTTTTTAGGTGTTTGTATTTAGCTTAATTCATTTACCTAAGATGTCAGACACGGCCTTGTGTTTTAAGAAATATACTGCTTATGGTCAAACAATTCTCCCTCAAGTCCCAAACTCTTAAGTGTGTCTATTGTTTGGGGCCTTCCCACCTGGACAAGGATTGCTCTTTCTGTTCAGCCTTTGGGGCTAGAGCTGTCTCCAACCATAACTCTAAATAGTTGCCCAAAAGTCTTTTCCCAGTCACAGCGGGAGAGCTGGCCTCCTCCCTTTTGGGCTGTCCCTCAAGAAGTAAGGGAGATTAAGCTAAAGATAAGGAAAAGGAGCCTTTGAAGAAAAAATCTTCAGAGAAGAATAAACCTTGTGAAAAAGGGTCCTGAAAGAGATTTCCCCCAACCCTTCAAGACCCTAGGTTCCGGAGCTGAAGTGTCCAATATCTTCAGATCCAACATCTTATTTGGAATTTATTCAGATCCTGTCACTTATTTCTCTTCCTACTTCAGAAGCAAGGTTTTCCTTGGGCCAGACAGCCTTCTGGTCCATTTCTCAGTATCTCGTACTCGTTCAGCAATGACAGCTTTGGATGTTGAAGGGTCCCAGAGCCAACAGATCTGGACTAGTACCTGCGGGGGGGGGAGGGGTCAGGATGAAATCCAAGGCTTTTGGATCTTTTGTTTTCTTCTTGATGCTTCAGTTCCCGACAGCACAGCTCCAGTATGTCTGCCTTATAGCTGAGCTAGACTGGGTCTCAAGATTGCCGTTTGTCAGATTCTTCAGATCCCTTAGGGCTGCCCTCAGAAGCTGTTTTGGCTTTGGCTTTTGAGATGCTTGAAAGCATTCTGTCCAAGCTTAGATAAGAAGAATGCCATCCGTGCTTAGAGACATCCTGACCAATGCTGAAAAAAATCTGATCTGAAGTTGTTGTCGTCATTTGCTCATCAACCTGTGGGACACAGATCCAGCACGGATCTGACATGGCCGCATTTCTCCAGCATCTGATCCAAGCTCCAAGCTCCTCCCCTACCCGTAATGCCCCTGTCTCCTTCCTTCCTTCAGATCCCATTTGCCAGGCTTGTGTAAGCATCATGATCCGCTGCTCTGAGGTATTTTTGGGTAAGTGTGTCTATATTTCTTCGCTTTAGTTTTCTCTGTATCTAGGTATTCTCTTTCTACCTTTTCTATCACCTCCCCTCAGAGTTTCACATCAGTTAAGAAAAAATAAACACTTTCTTTCTGTTCTATCTCTAAGGTGTGTGTGTGTTTCTACTGTTTGGGCCCATCTCTCTTGACCATGTCAGAGACTCCCAAACTGGGTTTTCGCAAATGCACAGAGTGTGGCCATAAGCTTTCCCCAGCTGATGACCACACTGTGTGTTGAGTGTTTAAGGGTCGCCTATCTTGATTCCTCCTGCTCGGTCCATGTGAGGATCAATCTCCATGCATTGATTGACAGGAGGAATAAACTTATTCTAAAAGGCCTTCTCCCCCACCCACCATGGGGGCCCAGGCCACCCTTTCTACTGCTACCCCGTCTTCTACTTCCATCTCTGCCCCAGCCTCTGGGACTCAACCTCCAGCTAAGAGGACTGGGTACATGGACAAACACAAGCATAGGGACAAGTCTAGGAAGCAGTCTCCTGACCACTCATCTTCAGCATGCCCACCAGCCAAGCTCCGCTCAGCTCCGAGAGTGGAGTCTCCCTGACTCCATTCTCCTCATTTCTCCCCGAATCCAGAGGTGCTTTTGAGCCATTCCCCAGCTTTGGCATCATCTCACTGCCTCAATAGGCCAGTGTTGGTGGCCTGTTCTTCCAGATCCAACAGTCGTCTTTCCGAAGCCGAGGTAGACAGGATGATGCGGAGATTCATCTGCACCCAGAAACAGATGGAAGTCTTGCCTGCCCCTTCTTCCTCTGGAGTGGGGGGCATGCAGTCTGCCTTCACCCCGATTATGCCTTTTCCAATCTCTGACCACCGGTTTCAGAGTCCTCACATCTAAGGCAGTACCTGCTACCTCGATGCCGGCCGTTACCTTGAGCAGTTTGGATCTGATGAGTTCGGATCCATCTGGCTCTCGGAGTTGTAGCCTCAGTGCTGGATCCGAGGGGATGGTTTTGGCTCTGAGATTTTCTGGAGGTTCGGCTCTGGCTCCCTCATTGATCCAGGGGGTTATGGACCCGTCTGTAGCCCCTACTCAGGCGACTCATTCTCCTTCTGCCATTGATGTGGTGGAGATGGTTCTCTCGATCCCATCGAGACCCTTGATGATCTCGTCTTCAGAATCCATCCTGGCTCCCTCTGTTTCTGTTATGGATCCTGCCATCCTGCCACTTCAGGGACAGCCTGCTGCCTCTTTGTCCCAGGGAACTCCCATATGGGAGCAGCTAGCTGTTTTTAAGTCCTCCCCAGAGACCACCATAAGGAGGTTTCTGAAAAATGTATGTGTAAAAGGAGACACATAGACTCCCTGCCAGAATATCTCACAGAAGACACCGACTTGGGTGAAGGAGAGGGTTCCCCCCAATTACCCCCAGAGGATGTCTCATTTGGAGACATCATGGAGATCCTGTGGCAGCGCAGATGGTCATCTGTCCTATAACCCAAACCCTGACAAGCCGATGTTCCTGGAGGCATTTGGCGCAGGACCAACTACCTCCTGGGCGTCCCCTCCTGCGGATCCTCTGGTGGATCTTGTGACATTTTGGGCGTGGAAGGAACCCGACAAGGTGGAGCCAATTCCCAAGCACCCCAATAAGGTCCTCAGTGCCACCACAGACAAGACACATTGGTCAAAGAGACCCCCTGTTGATGCCATGGTCGTGGCAGCAGCCACCAAGAAGGAGCTCACACAAGAGGGCTCCATAGTCCACCCGCCGGACCGAGGGTCTAGGACGTTGGACAGTTTTGGGAAGTGGGCCTATGCTTCAGCCACATTCACTATGCGTGTGCTGAACTATATGGCACATGTTATTAGGTTTCACCGAGACCTGGTGAAGGAGGTCACCGAGTCTACCCCATGGATCTTGTCGGTGGAGGATAAGAAGGGTTTGTCCTCTAGAATGGCCACCCTCACGTCCATTGCCAATACCTCTATGCAGTTTCTCTCTCATGCTACAGAGGGCGCAGCTGGAGATGCTGGGACAGCCATTGCCATCAGGCGTCATGCCTGGTTCTGACTTTGTACCTTTTCGGAGCCCTTCAAGGCATCTTTCACAAATGCGTCTTACGATGGTTCCAGACTCTTTGGAAAGATGGTACATGACACATTGGTCCAGAGCAAGAAGGCCGGGAAGACTTTGTCTGCCATTGGAATCCGCTTCTCAACCCTTCAAAGATCCTTCTCCAGGAATCAGCAGGGGCGAAGAAGATGTGGTTCAAGAAGTCTCAGGGTTATCCCCAGGACACTTGGGACTTGCCTTCCCCTAGAAGCAGAGGGGGCCCAAGGAATCAAGGGTCTTGGGATTCGTTCTTAGAGAGGCCTGAGCAACAGCCCTGAAGGGCTGTCTGGCTGCTCATCTCTGTTGGCAGTTGGGGGTCAACTCTCTCCACACCCATCAGCCTGGGTGTCAATTACAGACGATCAGTGGGTGTTGCAAATCATATCTGGAGGATATTAAATCCCTTTCTTTCAAAGGCCAAGTCTGGCCAGGTCCCTTCCAGATGTTCCACCCATGCAAAGAGAAACAGCAGCACAGGAAATTTCCAAGCTGCTAGAAAAACAAGTCATCCAGCCCATCCCACCCAGACCATTCCATATTAAGCCTCTATTCCAGGTTTTGTTTGGTGCCAAAGAAAACGGGGGATGTGAGGCAAACTCTGGACCTCTCTACCCTGAATCTGTCAGTTGACAAGATGAAATTCCGGATGGTCACACTCCAATCGTTATGCCCTTTTTAAAGGAGAATGACTGGATGTGCTCAGTAGACCTCCAAGATGTGTACTATTACATCAAAATGGACAGATACTCTCAGAGGTTTCTCTACTTCAGGCTGGGGACCAATCATTTCCAATTCAGAGTGCTACCCTTTGGTCTCACCACAGCCCCAGGGTATTCACCAAAGTGATGGCAGTGGTAGCAGCTCACCTGTGGCTGCAGGGCTTCCAGGTCTTCCCTTACCTGGATGATTGGCTCCTCTCTGCCTCCTCCAGGTTCATAGGTTGGTACTAGGCTCTCGGCCCTAGGGCTTATACAAGCCTAGCCATAATTCCCTCACTATTTCTTCCCACACTATTTACTTCCCTGGACCCCTGTCTAGCAGGGCGACTAACGTGATCCCCAGGGTGAATTTCCTTTCTCCCATCCAATCATCAAGGTTCCTTTTGAAGAGGGCCAAAGAGGTGCTCTACTTGACATGTATGGGCAGTCTATTCCAGAGTCTGGGGAGTCTCTGTGCCAGGAACCTATCCCTCCAGCATGTTTTTGTTTATTGTGATGACAAGGTTTAGATCCCTGGAGCGTGTGGCTCTTGAGGGGTTGGGATTTCTTTAAGTGTAGCATGTCCAACAGCTCTGAGATTGACATGGCCTTGTATTAAGCAGAGATCGCCTCGGAGTAGACGATATGCGACAGAGTATAGCTGGAGTTTTTTAAGGCAGTCAGCATAGGGCATCTGCTTTAGGCCTGTGATTCTTTTAGTGAGGTATTTCTGCAGCCTTTCCAGTTGTTGCAGATGTCTTGAGAGGTACATACCAAATGGGGTGTTGTATTCTATAATGGGTCTAATGAGGGATCAGTACAGTTTGACAATGACCTCCTTTTTTCTGCATGAAAAGCCCATAGTGATGAGGTGTGCCACATAGAAGGATTTCCTGATTGTTGTAGTGATGTGGTTATCGAAGGTGATACCACCGTCCATCTGTGTCCCTAAGTCTCTAATCACACTTTCGGTGTTTAGTGTACTGCCACCTATGTGGTAATTCACGGGTACATGTTTTTTTCCAGAGGGGATAACTATACATTTCTTGGCATTGAGCTTGAGCCCATGGCTCTGGCACCAAGCATCTGTTTCTGAAAGGCCATTTTGTAGAGTATCCACATCATTTGGGGATTCAATAATGGCTCCCAGTTTGCAGTCATCTGCAAACTTTGCTAGCCAGAATCCCTTAGTGTTGGCCTGTACTTCAGAGAAGTAGATGCCAAACAAGAGAGATCCTAGGACTGAAACCTGAGGTACTCCACTTGTCTGGAGTCAGCTACTTTTACAGTGTGGATTCTGTCAGTAAGCCAGTTGGCAACCCATCGAGTGACATAGGGATTAATGCCCAGCTTAGTAGGTTTATCTATGATTCCAGAGTGGGGGATGGTGTCAAAGGCCTTGGTGAGGTCCAGATAGGCTGTGTGGACTGCCTTACCCGTGTCCATGGCTCTGGAGACTGATTCAAAGAAGTCAATCATGTTCAGGAGACATGATCGGACCTTCATAAACCCAAAGTAGGTGGGGTCCAGTGTTTGAAGGTTGCCAATGTCTTTGTTTATAAGTTCCATGATAATACGCTCCATGGCCTTGCAGATCAGGCTCATCAGACTGATGGGGCGGTAGCTCCCGGGATCCAAGGTGGATCCCCCTTGTGGAGTGGGATAACTGTAGCTGTGCACTACTCAGTAGGCACGAAGCCTGAGGTGAGGGTATGATTAAACATGACACTTAGGTGAGGTGCCAGTTCATTTTGTAGTTCATGTAGTACACAGCCTGGGATGTCATCTGGTCCCATGGATGCTGTATTCTTAGCTTTGGAGAGTGCATTTTTTTACCTGTGTGGCCATTATTACCAGAATTTGGCAATCATCCGGTATTGAGATGGGCCGTTTAGGAGGGTTGGCACTGAATTGATCTGCCAGGATATTGGCAATATCATTGGGATCAGTATATTTAATGCCATTCTGTTGTAGCTCAGAGCAGATCTGAGCATTGCCATTTAGATTCTTGACATAGTTATACAGGCATAGACTCTGCCAAGTTCGGGACTTTCTCATCCAAACAGCCCACCAGCTGGGCATCACCATCAGTCTCAGCAAATCTCTCTTACAACCGGTTCTAGTTCTGGATTTCATTGGAACCCGGTTGGACACCATTCAGACAAAGGCCTCCCTGACACCCAACAGACTTCACTTCCTCAAACATCATGTCTTGAACATTCTTCAAGTTCCATTTCCTCTTGTGGGGTTGGTTTTAAGGGCATTGCGGTGTATGGCAGCCACGATCACCCTCATCCCTACAGCTTGGTTGCACATGAGGGTGCTCCAATGGACTCTGGTCATCCAGTCATCCTTTCTGGACCTTCCACTGTCACATCCTATTCGTCTAACCTGGGCATGCAAAGATTCTCTTCTTTGGTGGATTCAGTCCCAAGATCTTCTTTGTGGTTGCTCCTTTGTCCTTCTCACCCCTCTGACCACTGTGGCCACGGATACCTCCCTGCTTGAGTGGGGAGGCATTGCTTTAGATGGACAGTTCAAGGCATGTGGTCTTCCACAGAGACCCAGTTGCATATCAGCGTCCTGGAGATGAGGGTGGTGCTTTTGGCTTTGCAAGTCCTTCATGCCCATCTTCCCCTAGGAGAGATTGCCATCTAGACAGATATGTCATTAGTCTGGTATATCAGCAAATGGAGGGGAACTAGGTGATGTTATGTGATCCTATCTCGCCTACATTCTGTACTGATGGGCTCGATCCCTTGCTATAGAGGGCCTCTTATTGGCTGAGCTATTTCTTATTCCAGGATGCACCACCACTAATCCCCCAGATCTTACAAGCTAAGATGTGGTCTCAACTTGGCTGGGCTAAGTACTACTTTATTTAGGCTTTTCCTGTCAGGAATTTGCTTGTTTTGAACCCAAAAGCTGTTTTAACAGCTGTTGTTGTGATACGAGTGTGTATTGGATATTTTTGGTTAGAAATTTGTGTTTTTCGCTTAAGAAGGTTTCCCGTTTTAGTTAGAGGGCCTTTTGCTATTCTAGCGTTTTATTTGTGGGTCAAGTAAGTTAGAGGGTCTTGACCCTCCTTTTCTGTGTTTTGTGCAACTGTATTGTCGTTTTACAAAAAAAAACTTTACATTTTTGTTGAACTTTAAACTGCTAGTTTTGGTATTATCTATCTTTAGACATGTCCAAGAGCATAGACCCTCGGGTTTAAAAAGTGCACGAGGTGTGGTTATAAGATGTCCATAACAGCACCTACAAGAGTCATGTAGCGTGTGTCACGCCTTCTCATCAAGGGTCCTCCAGGAGAGGAAAAACAAATTAATCCTTAAAGGGTTAATTAAGCCATCCTTCGAGGAGGCTTTATCTTCTCCCTCTCCTTCCGACCAGTCTGTCGGAACCAACTGCCAAAAACCTAGGCAGACTTCTCCATCGGCTCCACGGACTTGGGCGGAACGAGGGGCGGAGTCTGCCTCGATGCCTCCAGTCTCGACCCTCTGGTTTGACTGGGGCATCGAGGCCACCTTCATCGGCTCCACTGATATTGGAGCCGATGAGGGCTGCCGCTCAGACTCTTTGAGATCTCCTCGGAACCGATAATTATAGAATCCATTGGTCCCTAGTCCTATGGAGCCAATGGAGAAATCGGTTCGACCAGATCGGTATCGTCCAGATCCTCCAAGATGTCTGATTCGGACATCGACAGGGTGCTCCTAAGACTCTTCCAGTCTCCGGTGTTCCAAAAGTTAGTTTCGCTCCAGCCCATTCAGCTGGTCCACCCTGCTACTATGGTTCCTCTTCCAACAGCCTCGGCACCGTTGGAGCCGGTGCTGGTGGAACCGTGGAGGCCAACTCCGGCTCTTGAGTCGGAGTTCACTTCTTCTGTCGGCCCCGGGTGGATGCTTCGGGACTGATGTTTTCGGTCCCAAGTCTTCCTCTCAGTGCGTCGGCTGCAGGAGTGCCATCTACCGTCGTGGCCACGGAGGTGGGACCCACCCAGGATTCTGGTGGTCCCACCTTCAGGGCTATGCGTTAGCCAAATCATCTTTGGCTACCTCCACGGTCTCCCAGCTCCTTTCCTGCATACCGAGACTGGGTCTTTGGCAGTCCCCTGTCCTTAGACAGCGGAGCCCGGGCCTGAGGTTACCCCACTGGGGTTTCCCTCCTGGAGGTCCTTCTGAAGCTTCTTCGAAGAACCCCCAGGAAAAGATCGTGCAAGAGGAAGCACGTTGACTCCTGATGAGTCTCTTACATCAGACACTGATCTTGATGATGCAGAGGGTCCCTAAGTCGTCCTCAGATGATGTCTCCTTTGCAGACATCCTGGAAGCCCTTAAACAACGAGGCTGGCAGTCCAAACCCCTTCTGCTGATGAGTCGGTGTTCCTTAAGGCCTTTGGGGCTCAGCCCTCCGCCTCCTGGGTGTCTCCGACAAGCTCTTGGATTTGATCTGTACCAGACTCTGTGGAACCGGTGCCTGCTCGTCCTAATAAGTTCCTCTCAGCACCCCCTGAAAAAGAGTTCCTAACTAAAGGTGTGGCTGTAGATGCTTTGGTGGTGGCATCTGCTACCCAGCAAGATGTAGCAGAGGCTTCGACGTCCATCCATCCTCCTAATAAGGAGTCTAGGAGCATGGATCGCTACGGAAAGCGCACCCTAAGTTCAGCGGCCTTCACATTAAGGTCCTTGAACTACCTTATGCACTTTACCAGATTTCAGAGGGATCTGATTAAAGAACTTTCTGATACCCTCTTGGGTAACCTGCCTGAGGAGCTGGCCCAGACGGTTGGCTCTCAGCTGGCTACACTGTCGTCCATTTCAAACTCGTCCATGAGGCTCATTTCTTATGCGGAGGCATTGCTCTGGAGACAAGCCTGGCTCCTCCTGTGTCATTTCGGAGGCCTTTAAGTCTTCCTTGTCCTCCCTGTTTGGACCCAAGGTAAAGGACACACTGACCCGGCAGGAGGGTAAGACTTTGACTGCACGATTTTCCACTCCCTTTCGGCCTTACCCCAAGGCTAAAAGAGGAGGGAAAATGTGGTTCCGTAGATCTCAGAAGCCTTACCCTCTCAGCAGGATGATCCTCCAGAGGCAGGGGGGAAATTCTTCCGGAAGACGCCGTCCCAGAGGCGGCAGAGGCCCTCGCAACACTGGAGACCGCGAGTCCTTTCGTGGCTCTTCAGCCTTTCACAGTCCCTGAGGGATTGCCTGACTGTGCAGCTCCGGAGCCAGTCAAGCACCTAAAAGCCTGGGAAGGTATCACTCAGGACCGATGGGTGCTTAGGTTACACCATCCCTTTCTCTCACTCTCCACCTCACTCCAAAAAAATCCCGGACTCGCCACCCAGTCAACGGGAAACTGCAGCCTCAGAAGTTTCAAAGCTGCTGCAAAAAGGAGTCATCCAACCAGTAGACCAGATCGGATTAGGGACTTACTCAAGATTCTTTTTGGTGCCAAAAAAGACCGGGGATTTGAGACCCATTTTGGACCTCAGTATTCTAAACCGTTCAGTCAGAAAGTCCAAGTTCCGAATGGTCACCCTACAAACCATTCTCCCATTGCTGGAGAAAGGTGTTTGGATGTGCTCCATAGATCTCAAGGACGCTTATTACCATATTATGGTGCATCAAGCGTCCAGGAGACATCTGCGCTTCAGCCTAGGAGGCAGTCATTTTCAGTTCCGCGCGCTGCCCTTTGGTCTCATCACAGCCCCCAGGGTTTCACCAAGTGTTTGGTGGTCGTGACTGCTCACCTGAGAAGTCTAGGATTCCAGGTGTTTCCAACTGCCACCTCCAAGCATCTACTATTGCGGAGCCTACAAGCCACTATATCACTGGGCAATTCCCTTGGAATCACCTTCAATTGGCCAAAGTCTGTGTTGCTGCCATCTCAATAAGATTCATAGGGGTAGAGATAGACTCAAACCGGTCTATCTACCTACAGACAGAATACAAACCATACCGTCTCAAGTTCGAGCCTTACTTCCCAGATCCAAAGCCCCAGCCAGAATGGTCCTGCAACTATTGGGATCCATGTCCGCCATGGTTCTTCTAGTTCCCCTTGCAAGGTTGCACATGAGAATTCTCCAGTGGCTTCTTTCAGCTCAGTGGTCCTTTCAGGAACTCCCTCTCAGTCACCTCATATGGATCACGGAAACCTGCAAACGGGACCTTCACTGGTGGCTAGTGCCCTCCAATTTGGATCAGGGACGACCCTTTGTTCTACCTCCTCCTGCGGCCACTTTGACCACGGACGCCTCCCAGATGGGGTGGGGGGGGCATTCCCTGAGCAGGTCAGTCCAAGGCAAATGGCACCCAAAAGAGACCCTACTTCATATCAACATCCTAGAGATGAGGGCGGTGCTTCTGTCCCTTCAAGCCCTTCACGATTACCTCCCTCAGGGCGTGATTGCTGTTCACTCAGACAACATGTCAGTTGTCTGGTACTTGAACAAACAGGGAGGGACCAGATCCTATCCTCTTTGCAGAGAGGCCATGAGGGTTTGGGAATGGGCAGTGTCGACCAAACGATTCCTAGTGGCTACTCATATCCCAGGAAAGTCCAATGTGATTGCCGACAGATTGAGCAGAACCATCCTCTCTCCTCACGAATGGTCTCTGAACATCACGGTGGCAAATCAGATTTTCAGCAAATGGGGAGTTCCGTGTTGCGACCTCTTACTCCTCTAAATACAAAGTGCAAAAGTTCTTCTCCCTCAGAAGAGCCCCATGGACGCACTAGTATGCCTTCCCTCCAGTTCCTCTCCTTCCCAGGATGATCCAAAAGGCATCTCTCTTGGGAAGCAAAATGATCTTAGTTGCTCCTTACTGGCCTCGTCAAGTATGGTTCCCCTATCTTCAGTATGCTCTGGAATGTCCATGGTTCCTGGATCAGATCCCAGACCTTCTGGTTCATCAGTCGACTATTCCACCAGTCCCTTCACACCTTAAAATTGACTTGGCTCCTCCTCTTCCGACTATAGTCAGGAGTCATACATTGGATCCAGAAGTTGTACACATCTTATCTTCGGCCCACAAGTCTGCTACAAAGAAATTGTATTCTAGCAAATGGAAAAGATTTGCTATTTGGGCTCAACTCCGGGGCCTGGATCCCATCACTATTCCCGTATCAGAGGTACTAAAATTTTTAACTTCTCTTTTCAATCAAGGCTCTTCAGTCTCTACCATCAAGGTTCAATTGGTAGCTATTTCCAATTTTCACGAATCTATAAACCCACCTTTAATGAGCAACAGATTGTGTAAGACCTTCTTGAAAGGTGCTGCGCTTTTAAGACCTCCGATTTCTCATCCTGCTCCTCCATGGGATCTCGATGTGGTGTTGCAACTTCCTTCCCTTGAACCGGCAGCGACATGTGATCTAAAATTTCTATCGTGGAAGACTGCTTTTTCTGGTGGCGATTACTTCTGCCAGAAGGGTTTCAGAGCTTCAAGCTTTGTCTCTGAAACCTCCTTACTTGGTTTTTCACAAAGACAGAGTATCTCTCAGGCCAAATCCTTCCTTTGTCCCTAAAGTTTGTTCCACTTTCTGTCTACAACAATCATTAGAACTTCCAGTCTTCTTTCTGAAATTTTCTAACAAAGCGGAATTCATATTCCACACATTAGATGTCCACAGGCAGTTGCGTTTTTATTTAGATAGGACCAAACAAACAAGGAAAACAGATCAGTTGTTTGTATCCTTTGCAGACAATAAATTGGGCAAAGCTGTCACAAAGGTCACTATTGCCAAATGGATCAGGGACTGTATTACTCAAGCTTATTCTTATTCTAACAAAGAGCTTACCACCTCTGTCAAAGCTCATTCTACAAGGGCTATGGCTACTTGATAGCATTTCATTCTAAGCTTGCCATTAGTGACATTTGTGCTGTGGCTACATGGTCTTCCCGCACCTTCATTTCCCACTACAAATTGGATGTGGCATCTAGAGGACGAGCTTCATTTGGTTCCATAGTGCTCAGGAGTGTTTTCCAATGAGCCACCCAGGATTTAGGTGCTAGGGACGCTGTCCCATCAGTACAGAATGTGATCACATAACATCTTTTAGTTATGTACTTACCATAACTTTAGATGTTTGGGATCCATCTCACCCTCCTTCCCCTGCCTTGGAGATCAGAGGATATCAGAAGGTCCGAATCCTGTTGTTTCATCTTGAAACATCTAACAATGTTATATAAACAAGTTGTGCATGTGTGCATGAATGCGGACAAACAAGATCTGAGGGATTAGTGGTGGTGCATCCTGGGATAAGAAATAGCTCAGCCAATAAGAGGCCTCGCTCTATAGCATCGAGCCCATCAGTACAGAATGTAGGCGAGATGGATCCCAAACATCTAAAGTTATGGTAAGTACATAACTAAAAGTTATCCCCCTTACCACAAAGCCATGAGATTGTGAGAGTGGGTGATCTCCACCAGCCATTTTCTGGTGGCAACTCACATTCCGCGGAGGTCCAACATTCTAGCAGACAGGCTGAGCAGGTCTATCCTGATGCCTTACGGGTGATCTCTGATTCCTTCTGTAGCAAAACAGATCTTTCTAAAGTGGGGTCAGATTTGTAGCGTTCTCTTCGCCTCTCCTTCCAATGCAAAGTGCAATGAGTTTTTTGCTCTGAACCCCCCTCTGGGGGAGCTCCCAGAGATGATCTAGTTTATGCATGGCCCTATAGTCTTCTCTGTGCTGTCCTCCTCTTCCCCTGATTTCAGAATTTATCCAGAAAGCGCAATGGCTGGGGAGCTCTGTCTTCCTCACTGTCCCCTTCTGGCCTCGCTAAATATGGTTCTCTTCTCTGTGGTCTCATTCAGTGTGTACTCCCTGGATGTTGGATCCAGTTCCGGATCTGATTTCACATCCCTCAGGGATCCTGCATCCAGATCTGGTCAGTCTGAACCTCACTGCTTGGCTGCTCCAGTTCTCATGATAGTTAGGACTCCCGGGTTATCTTCTCTGTTTAAAAAGATTTTGGTAGTGGCTCATAGATCTTCTACAATGAAGGTTTATTCCAGTAAGTGGAAGTGTTTCTCAATTTGTGCGTCTCAGTGGGATTTGGATCCTTTCACTGCTCTGGTACCTGTTATCTTGGAGTTTCTGGCAAGCATTTTTCAGCAGGGTGCCAGTTTTTCTACAATTAAAGTTCAGTTGGCGGCGATTTCTAATTTCCAAATAGGGGATAATTCAGCTTCTGTAGCCTCTACTAAACTCTGTAAAGCTTTTGTAAAAAGTACCTTTCTTCTTAGGCCAACGATCAAGTACCCTATGCCTCCTTGGGACTTTACTTTGGTCCTTCAAACCTTGGTTTCCTCATCCTTTGAACCCGCTGCTTTGGTGGCTCTACAATTCCTGTCTTGGAAGACAGCCTTCCTGATTGCTATTACTTCAGCTAAAAGGATGTTGGAGCTCCAAGCCTTATCGATTAAGCCGCCTTACATGATTTTCCATAAAGACAGAGTTTCTTTGCACACTAACCCTTCCTTCCTGCCTAAAGTGGCCTCAGAATCAAACATCAATCAGGTTACCAACCTCCCTGTCTTCTTTCCTAACTTTCAGAATAAGGGAGAGTATAAATTGCACCTACTAGATGCCCATAGACAATTATGTTTTTACTTACACAGAACAAAGGCCTTCCACAAGTCTGATCAACTTTTCATTTCCTACCCTAAGCCCTTCTTAGGGAAGCCTGTATCTAAAGTCACCATTGCTCATTGGATTTCTCAGTGTATACTCTTGGTGTATTCAGCAAAGGGTTTGCCTCTGCCAGGTCATGTTAAGGTGCATTCTACTAGATCTATGGCTACTTCATCCACCTTTTGGTCCAGAGTTTCCTTGAATGACATTTGCTCTGTGGCTACCTGGGCATCTTCACATGCTTTCATCTCCTATTACAAGTTGGATCTTCTGTCCAGAAGTAGGGCATCCTTTGACTCCACCGTGTTGCAGAATATCCTTCTATGAGGGCCTCCCAGGTGTTTGGAAACTGGGGACTCTGTCCAACAGGTTGAAGGGCAAATGAAGACAACAACTTCAGATAAAGAAGTTATGTACTCACCATAACATTCCATCTGAGTTGTTGCTCTTCATTTGTCTTTAACCATCCCTCCCTCCTTCCCCCTACCTTATATGGACTGTGTGTGATGGTCTGGCTGGATTAGACATGACCCATTCCTTGGCATAAATGGTTATTCCTGTTGATACTGTCTGAACTTTTGGTGTCAGGGGGTATGACATTGTGTTAGTTTAGGTTGCTGTGGGGGCAGCAAACTCGATCTGAAGGGAGGAAGGAGACAAGACCATTATGGATAGGGGAGGAGCTTGGATCAGATGCTGGAGAAATGCGGCCGAGTTAGATCCATGCTGGATCTGTGTCCCATAGGTTGAAGACAAATGAAGAGCAAGAACTCAGATGGAACATTATGGTAAGTACATAACTTCTATTTCCTCTTATTTTCTCCATGGGATAGCCAGCTTTGATTGGTCTTGACACAGTTATGTTATTTTATTTATTTATTTATTTTACATTTGTTTACCGGGATAGTCCGACTGGATACATGTCCATTTTCAGCGGAGGCCCAGGAAGAAAAGCTCCAAATAGACAAACTTACATAGATTACACAAGAAGTTGGATAACATTAGAAAATGTAAAACAAAGTGATTATGTACAATGGCTTAGTAGTGTTCTCTGGTAGGGACTCAGAGTTCTCATGAACAGACACAGTTAAAAGCAAGAGACATCAGACTGGATATAGAGCTTGGTGATGTAGTTCATGTTATGATATTTACAGATTATGCTTTCAGTTTATAACTTAATCAGAGTTGGTACATGGGCAAAGCCAGTTCACTTTGAGATACTGTTTGAGGTTTTTTTTTAAGAGACTTTTGGAGGATTGTAGGGTTGTATAGTTTGGTAACAAATTCCAGGTTTTGCCAACAAAGTTGGAAAACAGGGATTCACCAGCAGAGTTATTAGCTTTGTGGGTTTGGACCAGTAGTTTGTTGGCTGACCGTAGGGATCTCAGGTTGCTATATGATTTAATAATATTTATAAGTGAGGGGGTATCCTCACGGTGGTACAGAACTGTGTGCTATTAAGAGCTGATTGAATTGAATTAAGCTGGGCAGTTCTAGCCACTCTAGTTGTTTCACATTCTGGCAGTGGTGGGTTCTATTGGTGGAGCCAGTGGCGAATCTGGCAATATGGTTGTAGCTATGGGACAGCTTACCTAGTTCGGATTTGTTGAGGTTTGAGAGCACAGGCGAGGCATATAAAAGAGTAGAGAGTAGGTGTGACCGGGCGATTGCAGTCCTAGCCAGTGAGGTTAAAAATGTCTTGTTTCTATACAGTGATCCAAGCTTTTTATTGATGGTCTGTATGGTTTTGTTGACCTGTAGGTCAAATTTGAGATTATTCTCTATGATAACCCCTAGACGTTTGGTGTGTTGATCTGGGGAGATAGTGGTACCATTGTTAGACGTGACATAGAATGAAAGTGTGGCAGATCTGCTAGTGGGGGTGAAGAGTAGAAGTTTAGTTTTATTGGGGTTCAGCAGTAGGCGTTGGTTGGCGAGCCAGTTCTCAATAGTGTTAAATGTATTTTGGGTTAGGATTTGCAGTTCAGATGGGGAGGTGGCTGAGCAGATCAGAGTGGAATCATCTGCATATTGAATACATATAGCTTTAGGGATAGCAGTGTGAAGGTTGTTGATAAAAATAGACAAGAGTAGTGGACCTAGTATGGAGCCTTTAGGGACACCAAGTGTGAGAGGTAGCTGGCTGGAGAGTTTTCCCTGCCTGTTGTCTACCAGTCAGGTAGGACTGGAACCACTGTATTGCGTGCTTATTGAGGGAAATAGATTTTAGAGAAAGAATGAGAAGTTCATGGTTGACCATGTCAAAGGCTTTTGATAGGTCAAGAAAGAGGGTGGAGGATAGCCTATTGTCATTCCTGTTTTGGTTTATGGCATTAGTAAAGGAAAAGAGGGCTGAGGTGGTGCTGTGGTATGGCCTGAAACTATGCTGGGAGTTGGATAGTAAGTGATTGTGTAAGGTATTGCATTAGTTGCTTATGTACACATTTGTCCATTATTTTGGCTAGTGGGGAAAGAATGGCAATGGGTCTATAGTTGGATATGTCGGTAGAACTACAGTTTACATTGTGGAATCCCCATTCATGTCTGAGACTTCAGCGGACCTTCATGCTGCTGAAGTCACAAGAATTATTCTTGCAAAAGGAGCCATTTGGTCTGCCCTCATGAGTAATCCCAGTAATGAAAAGAGGAGCCTGCAAACTATAGGAGTCCACTATTTATTCATATAAATTCATGCCAAACATGAGATAGAAGCAAAATAACAGACCAGTTTTGGCTATAAAAAAGACATAGCCTTCATCAGTGCAATACAAATGAATGAATCCATTGCTCCATTTTATAATAAACATGTAAACAAAGTTAAAGCTCATTGGTCGTTCATAAATGCTCATTGAGACCAGGTGGAAATAATCCACCCAATTTGATGATCCATTTCTTTTCTTTAGTATTTAAGATTGTGTGCCATCCAGCTTTATTGGTCCTGTTGCCCATAATTCTATCAATCACCATGAAACTGAAAGAGGCATTCATATGTGTCATTGAGTGCTCGTAAAGAGCATTGCTGGTCTTTTTGATTTTAATGTCACTGAGGTGTTCTGATATTCGTAATCTTAAAGGTCTGGATGTTTGACCTACATAAAACGCTGAACAGGTGCACGTTGTGATCTACTTGTGGGCTGTGTCCCTTGTGGTCACTGCACCCATTGTGAAAAAAAGTCATCAAATCCCATCATTTTACTAGTAAAAATACTGGGAATGTATAAGACATTGGGTTTTTTGCAAATTGGGTCATCTATCTCGCAACGAAAAAAAAGAAAAGAAATGGATCATCAAGTTGGGTGGATTATTTCCACCTGGTCTCAATAAGCATTTATGAACAACCAATGAGCTTTAACTTTGTTCACATGTTTATTATAAAATGGAGCAATGGGTTCATTCATTTGTATTGCACTGATGAAGGCTATGTCTTTTTTATAGCCGAAACCGGTCTGTTATATTGCTTCTATCTCATGTTTGACATGAGTTTATGCGAATAAATATTGGACTGCCATAGTTTGCTGGCTCCTCTTTTCATTACTGGGATTATTGCATTTTAGGGCCGTGCAGTTGCCGTACATGCAGGGATTGCTTTGCTTTACCTGCCCTCAGGAGTACCTCACCAAGGATACTGATTTCAAGGAAGGTGAAAATTCCCCAGATACCCCTGGAAGACATCTACTCTGGAGACATTTTGGAATTGTTGAGACAATGGGGGAAGGCTGGTCTATTGACGACCTCTCGCAGAAGGAATTACTATTTCTCAAGGCCTTTGGAGCTGGTCCATATATTTCCTGGAATGTCTTCTCTGCTGATGAAATTGTTGATTTGGTCACTCAGTGAGCTTGGAAGGAACTAGATGTGGTGGAGCCAGTTCTCTGAAAACTGGACAAAATTTTGGGTTCCTCATAATAGAGTTCACACTGGAGCAACAGCCCCACTGTGAATTCTCTTGTGATAGCAGTGGCCATAAAGAAAGAGCAAATGGAGGAGACATTATTGTTCATCCCCTAATAGGGAGTCCATGGCATTGGAATGGATTCTATCTGTGCAGCTGCTACGTGGGCAAATCCTCATACCTTTATTTCTCATTACAAGCTGGATATGGTCTCCAGGAGCAGAGCTGACTTTGGTTCCACTGTTCTGAAGAGTCTGTTCCATTGAGCCACCCAGGATATTAGGTGCTAGGGATGCTGTCCCAACTTGCAAGAATGAAGGCGAGATAGACAACTTAACATAAAGAAGTTATGTACCTACCATAACGTTCCATATTAGTTGTCTTCATCTCGCCTTCTTTCTTGCGTCCTACCCTCCGTCCCCCTGTCCTATTGGAACGAGAGGAGTTTTTATTTCACTGGCTGGGTGTTCTCTGGTTTGTTTCCTCTACTGACTTAGAGAATATGGCAGGTGTAGTCAACCTATTGGTTTTGGACTGGTTTTTCTCTTGCTATGTCTGGAGTTAGCTATTTCAAACGAGATCTGGGTAGCTATCGCTAGGCATCATGGGATAAGGGGTAGCCTCGAGCCAGTAAACAGCTCTTGAGCTATTGAAGATGGCTGAGTTGGAGCCGAGGATCGGCTCCGATCCCAACCAGCAAGAAAGAAGGCGAGATGAAGACAACTAACATGGAAAGTTATGGTAGGCACATAACTTCTTTTTTCCTTCTATACCTCATACTCTTGAAGTGGAATGGTTTCAAGATTATCTAACTTAAGTTGAGAGTTTTGACACCAACACAGTAAAGGTTATAGGTAGCCCTATGGAATTTTTTAGACAACAATTACATTTTGAGTGATGTTTTTATAAACAGAATGCAGGAGTGGCAATGGGGGCAGCTTGTGCCCCAGTTTTTGCCAAAATTGTGAAGGCATATTAGGTGTACAACTTTGTGTTACATTTGGGTTATGAGAATGGTTGTGTTTTATATGGTCGATACCTGGACGACATTGTCATTTTTTTGGAAGGACACTGAAAGTAGACTCTTGAAATTTTTTCACTACATGAACAGTACCAGTGTTTTTTTGAAGTTTACTTTAGTTACATTTAATAGTTGTCTTCATTATTTAGATGTTGAACTTGAGAAAGACACTGGGTAGTTTACATGAACAGTTTACAGGAAAACAATGTATTCTGATTCACTTTTACACTTCAACAGCTGTCATCCTGTAAATCAAAAGAAGGCATTGATTTAAAGTCAGGTTGGCAGTATGATTTCAGATACTGATATTTTTAACACTGAGTGTAATGTTTTAAAATCAATGTTAACCAAGAGGGGTAACCCAGAGGTTTTTCTTCATAAGATTTTTATCAAGGTTATAGATGAAAGGGCCAAGTGTGTTTACACACCCCATTAGGACAGAGTCTTAATGAAGGTGTTCCAATTAATACGTCTTTTAACTTAAAACATTGTGAACGTGACAAGCTAGGATGCCTTATTTCTTACAACAGTGTCTGTCTCCAGTCTTATTTGTGATATTTTACATAAAAACTGGAAAATATTTCAGGTTGGTGGTATCAACACACCAAAGATGGGGACTGACCCCTGCATTATATTTAGCAGGGATTGGTCCCTTAAGAATTACTTTGAAAGGACACCCAAATTTTCCATAAGAATCAATAATAGGAGGGGTATGTACAAGTGTGGGAGAGGTAAATATTGTCCTTGCATCAAAGAAGGAAAATTTATTAATAGTCATGGATACAGAAAGATACAGTATCTTAAGCATTGGAACTGTTTTACACAGAGTCTAGTCTTTATGACTCCATGTAAAAACTGTCCTTTTTATGTCATGAAACTGAGAGGACTTTTAAGAACAGGATTTATGAGTACCTTAGAGCCAAAAAGAAAAATGACCAGTGGAATGATAGACACATACAGTCAAGAATTTTGTTGTCCACATGGATGACAAGGAGTTAAAAGGAGAGCTATAGAAGATTTTACTAGAAGTCCAGGAATTACAGTGACAATTAAACACACATGCCACCAGCCTATAGGGTCTCAATAACTCTGTTTGGACTGTGTACTTAAAATACAATCTGTTAATTTTTAGATAGCTACCTTGTGGGTTGGTTTTCTCTACTTTGGGTGTGGACAGGTTTGTACATGCAAATAAACAACTTGAACGATTCTGTCATCACACATTCTTTTTTTTTTTTTTTCTTCAGTTGTCCATTGCTTTACCTAGTGATCTGAAGTAGTTAACTTCATTTGATCATCAGCCTGTGGGTTCCGGATCTGATACGGATCCGAGCCGGCAGCTTACCAAGCTAAAGATCTGAGCTCCAAGCTCCTCCCTCTTACCCATACTAGACTGCAACCTCCTTCCAATTCTCAGATCTCTTTTACCGCGACTTTGCCAGCACGGGAGTCTTGAGCTCCAGGCAGGTTCATTAGGTTTTCATCTAACTTTCGGTCTGTGTGTGTTCATTCGAGTGCTAAAACACTTAAAAACCCTGTCCTTATTTACCCCAGGTTTTGCGTTTAAAAAAAAAATTGTGTAGTGGAATAGGAAAGTTTCCAAACTTTGTCTGTGTAGGCCTCCCCTTCCCACCCTTAATGTATGTGTGTGTGCGTGTGTGTGTGTGTGTGTGTGTGTGTGTGTGTGTGTGTGTGTGTGTGTGTGTGTGTGTGTGTGTGTGTGTGTGTGTGTGTGTGTGCATGCTTGATTACTTAGCTTGTCTAAGTTAGTTATGTCAGAAGGTCAGAAGCCGACATTTTATAAGTGCACAGGTTGTGGCCATAAGCTGTTGCCAGCTGATGGTCACACTCTGTGCATAGTTTGTTTGAGGGTTCCCCAGCTGACATCTGGCTGCAAGATTTGTGCAGCTTTTAACCCCCGTGCTCTGCGGAAACACAGGACCAAGCTTATTCTGGTGGGTTTTTTTACCCGCAGACTCAGCTACCTCTTCTGCAGCATCTTCTTCAGTCACGGCTGTGACTGTTCAGCCATCTGACCCTCCTCCCCTGTCCAGGACTCACACTCCCACCTCTAAACAGGGAGAGAGAGAAGCCAGGAAAGATAAACACAGAGAAAAAGAGAAAGAGAGAGAAAAAGAGAGAGATAGAGACAGGGAGGGAGGTTACAAGAGGCAAGCGGACTTGGATCCATCAGCCCCCCCGCTAAGGAGAACTCGACACCAGAAAAGATTGCTAGGCCATCTTTCCCTTGGCTCCGTTCTCCAAAATTCTCCCCGGAGCCAGAGGAGGAGGAGGCTCGGCCCGCTTCAAGGTCATACTCGCATCGGCCCTTCCGGCTGGTGTCGGTGGCGTCCTCGAGATCCACAAGGAGCCTCTCTGAAGCCAATATGGACCGGATGATGAGAAGGTTCCTACAAACTCAATTGCAAATGGGAGTGTTGCTGCCCCCCCCAGCCAAAGCAGGGAGTTCGGCTCCGACATTTGCCCCGATAGCTCCTTCTCCGATCCACCCTCGGGTTTCTGAATCCATGGATTCGAGGATCCCCGGAGTCAGGGGGTCGGCGCCAATGGTCCCTCCTACCTCTATGCTGGCCATGCCCTCGAGCCTGTCGGATCCAAGCTCTCTGAGCCAAGATCTGGGCGTCAGATCCGAGGTGCTGAATGTGTTGGCTCCGTTGTGGTCAGGGCATACCATCTCCTTGGGTCCAGCTGTTCCGGCCTCAGCTCCGATCCCCTCGGATCTGAGGGGCACGGCTACCCACACCACCAGTTTCAGGGAAGCCAGTTCCCCTTCGGCTTTCAACGCTGTGGATAGGGTTCTATCTGGAGGATCGAGACCCCTCACTCTTTCCTTGGAGTCCGCTCCTCCTCCCTCGCAACTGAGTTTGCCTTCCATCATCCAGTCCTCCCAGGGACAGCCTGTGTCTGATATGCCCCAGACAGTTCCCCTTGAGACATCCAAGACGGTTTGCGAGCTCTCCCCCGGAGAGTCTCCCTGAGGAGGCCCCTCGCAAATGCCAGTGCAAAAGGAGGCACATGGACTCCCCTGAGTCCCACACTGAGGATACCGACTTGGAGGAAGGGGAAGGTTCCCTCAGATCACACCCTGAAGACGGCTCCTTCGGAGACATAATGGAAGTTCTTCGCCAGAGAGGGGGTTGGTCTGCCCAAAAACCTTCCTCGGACGAGTCATTATTTCTGGAGGCATTTGACGCAGGCCCATCTACCTCGTGGGTGTCCCCCCCGCCCGACCCTTTAGTGGACCTCATTACCACCAGAGCCTGGAAGGAGCCGGGCACTGTAGAGCCAATACCCAAACATCCAGACAAAGTATTGAGCCCTCCTGCAGACAAGCCCACTTGGAGTAAGGGTTCCCCAGTTGATGCCATGGTGGTGGCGGCAGCCACCAAAAAGGAACTCACCCAGGAAAGTTCCTCTGTCCATCCCCCGGACAAGGAGCCTAGGGTGATGTATCATCTTGGAAAGCAGACTTTTGCTTCAGCTACCTTTGTTATAAGGGCGCTGAATTACATGGCCCACGTAATTAAACTGCAGCGTGACCTTGTGAAGGAGTATACTGAGTCTCCCCCAGAGTCCATTTCGGCTGAGGATAAACGGACATTCTTTGCTCGTATGGCCAATCTCAAGTCTGTTTCGAATACGTCCATGCGTTTACTCTCTCACACCACAGAGGGAGCCGCTAGAGCAGCCGGGTCCGGTATTGCCATGAGGCGTCATGCCTGGCTCTGGCTTTGCGATTTTTTGGAACCTTTCAAGGCGTCCTTCGCTAATGCCCCTTTTGATGGTTCGACTTTGTTTGGGAAGACTGTCCGAGATATGCTTGTCCAGATCAAGAAGGACGGGAAAGCGCTGTCAGCCGTTGGGATCTGCTTCTCTAACCCTCAAAGGTCCTTCTCCAGGAACCAGTGAGGGCAAAAGAAGCTGTGGTTCCGGAAATCTCAGCAGTCCCGGAACACTCCAGACTCCTCTTCCCCCAGAGGCAGAGGGGGACCGAAGAACTTCAGGTCATGGGAACCCTTTTCCGACCAACCCATGCAGCAGCCCTGAGGGGTTGCCCGACTGCTTCTCTCTGGAGGCAGTTGGGGGGCATTTTTCAAGGCACCTAGCCCAGTGGGAGTCCATCACATCAGATCGCTGGGTGCTTCGAATAATATCCAGAGGCTATTCTATTCCCTTCATAAACAGTCCCCTATACACAAGGCACCTCCCGGACGTCCCACCCGCTCAAAGGGAGGCGGCAGCTTTGGAAGTAAGAAAGCTGCTAGAAAAAAAGAGCAATCCAGCAAGTGCCCCCAGACCAGTCCGGATCACGCATCTATTCCAGGTTCTTTTTGGTGCCAAAAAAGATGGGACTTAAGGCAGATTCTTGACCTATACACAATGAACCTGTCCGTTGCAAGGAAAAGTTCCAGATGGTCACTCTACAATACATCCTGCCCTTCTTTCAGGAGGAAGACTGGATATGCTCGATAGGCCTCAAGGATGCGTACTACCATATCCTGATGGACAGGTGATCCAGGAGATTCCTCCGCTTTTGGCTAGGAGCCAGTCATTACCAGTTCAGGGTCCTACCCTTCGGTCTCACCACAGCCCCCAGGGTGTTTACCAAGGCCATGGCAGTTGTAGCAGCCCACCTGAGGCTTCAGGGCATTCAGGTCTTTCTGTACCTGAATGACTGGCTTCTCACTGCCTCCAGCAGGCATCAACTTGTACTAGCCAGAAATTTCTTTCTTCAGTTGTCGACTCGGCTGGGTATCACGATAAATCACAAGAAGTCTTCTTTTCAATCTTTTCAAATTCTAGACTTCATAGGGGCAAGAATAGATTCTCTTCAGGCCAGGATATTTTTGACCCCAGACAGACTTCACAGCCTGGCTTTTCATGTATTGGCACTTCTTCATTCTCCTCCACCCCTAGTGGAGTTAGTCCTGAGAGCCCTAGGATCCATGGCAGCAGCTATAAATCTGGTTGCTTGTGCACATCTGCATATGAGAGTGTTACAGTGGATGTTACAAGTTCAGTGGGCTCTACTACATCAGTCTCTAGACTTTCCGATTCCTCTGAGCAAAGTGTGCAAACATTCTCTCATGTGGTGGCTTCAGTCCCAGGATCTGCGAGAAGGACACCCCTTTGTTACGCCTCCACCCCAAGCCACGGTGACCACAGATACCCCCCACTTAGGGTGGGAGGGCATTGTTCGGGCAGGACTGTCCAAGGCACGTGGACTCCAAGCGCGACCGTTCTGCATATCAGTGTTCTAGAGATGAGAGCAGTCCTTTTTTCATTGCAAGCCCTTCATACCTCTCTTCGTCTGGGAACTATTGCGATCCAGTCAGACAGTATGTCAGTGGTCTGGTACATCAACAAACAAGGGGAAACCAGGCCCTATCCACTTTGTCAAGAGGCCATGAGAGTGTGGGAATGGGTGCTCTCCACCAACCGCTTTCTGATAGCAATGCACATCACGAGTCGGTCCAACATTTTGGCATACAAATTGAGCAGGACTATCCTTTCACCTTACGAGTGGTCTCTGAACCCTTATGTAGTGGAACAGATCTTCCTCAGGTGGGATAAGCCTTGCTGCTATGTCTTTGCATCGCTGTCCAACGCGAGGTGCAGTTTTTCACTCTGATTCCCCTAACGGGGGAAGCCCCCAGAGATGCTCTTGTCCATGCTTGGCCACCTGGTCTTCTTTATGCGTATCCCTTGCTTCCTCTCATGACAAAATTTTACATAAAGCTCATCAGTTGGGGAGCAGAGTTATCCTCATAGCCCCATTCTGACCTCATCAAGTTTGGTTCCCTTGCCTGCGGTCTCATCTTTTAGCTCCGCCCTGGATTCTGGATCCCATTCCAGATCTTATTCATCATCTCTCTGGAATTCTTCCTCTGAATCTGGACAGCCTCAAGCTCATAGCTTGGTTGCTCCAGTTCTATTAGTTGCCAGGCCTCCCGGTATCTTTTCCCCAGTTAAATCCATCCTGGTAGCGACACACAAGTCCTCTACCAGAAAAGTTTATAGTAGTAAATGGAAACGTTTTTCCATTTGGGCTTTGCAGAGAAATCTGGATCCTTTTACTGCTCTAGTTCCAGCGGTGTTAGACTTTTTGTCTCATATTTTTCAACAAGGGGCCAACTCTTCCACAGTAAAAGTCCAACAATTTCCCATTTTCACGTAGGGGAAAATTCAGGTTCCCTAGCTGCTGCCAGAATTTGCAAGACTTTTGTGAAAGGTTCTTTTCTTCTGAACCCCCTATCAAAAATCCTTCCCCGCTGTGAGATTTGAATTTCGTTCTTCAGGCCTTAGTTGCGCCCCCGTTCGAGCCCGCAGCATCAGTTGACTTGAAATTCTTGTCATGGAAGACAGCCTTCCTGGTGGCTATTACTTCAGCCAGGAGAGTGTCGAAGCTTCAGGCGCTATGTATGAAACCCCCATACCTAGTTTTTCACAAGAATAGGGTATTTCTAAGGACTAACCCGTCTTTTCTTCCTAAAGTTGCTTCGGAGTCAAATATTAATCAGTCTATTAATTTGCCTGTATTTTTCCCAAATTTTCAAAATAAAGGGGAATACAAACTTCATTTGCTGAATGTTCACAAGCAGTTACATTTTTACTTGCATAGGTCCCAACCCTTCCGTAAATCTGATCAGCTTTTTGTTTCCTTTGCTAAACCCTTTTTGGGAAAACCAGTTTCAGAGGTGACTCTTGCTAAATGGATTTCGCTTTTTATTTTACAAGCATATAAAGAACTTGGATTACCAGAACCAGAAGGGGTTCATGCTCACTCTACCCGTTCTATGGCTACTTCTGCTGCATTTTGGTCTAGAGTTTCCCTGGACGATATTTGCTCAGCAGCTACCTGGACCTCCACTCACACCTTTATTACTCATTATAAGCTAGATTTGGTGTCTAGAGGAAGGGCTTCCTTTGAATCTGTAGTGGTCCAGAATATCCTTCCTTAAGGGCCTCCCAAGATTTCGGGTAGCTGTGGACTCTGTCCCACAGGTTGATGATCAAATGAAGTTAACTACTTCAGATAAAGAAGTTATGTACTCACCATAACGTTCCATCTGAGTAGTTAGACTTCATTTGTCAGCAACCTTCCCTCTCTCCTTCCCACTGACCTTGATGGTTATTTCCTTGTTTGGGCTCAATGTCCTGAGTTTGATGAGCCTGGTGTATGTGTTCGGGTCAGGTGTTTGGCTTAGGTTGTTGTGTGTCACGTATTGGGTGGCAAACTCGATCTGAGGATTTGAAGGAGGTTGCAGTGTAGTATGGGTAAGGGGGAGGAGCTTGGAGCTTGGATCTTTAGCTTGGTAGGCTGCCAGCTTGGATCCGTATCGGATCCAGAACGAACAGGTTGCTGACAAATGAAGTCTAACTACTCAGATGGAACGTTATGGTGAGTACATAACTTCTTTTTTTCTATGAATTACGATTGTTTACATTTGGTACATTTGTACATGTGGACAGTTTTGTTAACCTATACTTTGAGGTTAGGAGGTGTGTATCACTTTAAACACATAATGACTTGGAACAGGTGTGGGTACATCTTAAGGGAGGAGTTTATGTTATATATAGGAGAACATTACTTTCAAGTTTTCAACTCTGATGAAGTCTCATTAACACTGAGGGATGAAAGTGCTTTGTTTGTTATTTTTACATAGTTTTAATAAAGTCTTTACATTTTACACATGTTGCCTGGTTCGTTTTTAATGTAAGGAGTGGTGACTTGGACTCATTGGAGTGCCTTTGTGTTTTATCCTGCTGCATTAAGCTACAAGAAGATTTTGGCTGAGCAGTGTTTTCATTTTGTACCTGGTCCTGCAGTCTGTTAGTATGACCCACAGTAGTGTTTCCCAAGATTTGGTTCTGGTTCTTTGAATTTTATCTGTTTTCTTTCCTAGCTAATTGGTACAATAAGTACTGTGCCTAAAAAATGAGTAGCTAATCACAGATTGGTTGTTCTCCCAGCAAGTCCACACTTGTACAACTGTCTTTCATTAAATTCCAATTATATAGCCAAAGTCCTTTTGCCACTTCCTTGTTACTATGGAGACTGGTCATAAACCAGCTAGCCCGACACCCATCACAATTGCCAAAGTTTGTCAAAACACCTTCACTCAGATCTCTTTCTTTTTTAATTGCATCCCAAATGGGTCTTAAGGAGTTTCATTGACCATTGCATTACAATGCTGTTTCATCCTTGTCTGCTATCTTTGAAGAAGGTGCCATCCTATATGTGAATTCGAACCCTTCCTCCGTCCTTTATTTTTTATTTTATTTATTTTTATTTTACATTTGTTTACCAGGAAAAGACCGATTGGGCATAGTTGCCCGTTTTCAGCGGAGGCCTGGGAGAAAAACTCCACATTTTGAATGTAATGCATAAGCAATATAATCATGACAAACATCCAATAAATGAGGAAATTACAGTAATCAGCAAATTTAATACATCATTCAACAGCATTTTACAGTAGCTGGAGAACAATATAAACACATTGTATGACTGTGTTTTACAGCAATAGGAGAACAATGTAAACTTGATTAGTATGCAGTTAAGGGAGAAGTTTATTTATTTATTTACATTTGTTGACCGGGCGTGTCCGACTGGACGTAGGTCCATTTTCAGCGGAGGCCCAGGGAGAAAAGCTCCACAGTTAAAATATACAGACAGTAGTTACATTGGATTTACATAGCAATTAACAATTTGATTAACATAGCAATTAACAATTACAAACATAGTTACAGATGAAGAACATAGTACATCAGTAGACAACTAGAATCTTTATCTGCGAAGTACATAACAGACATTAACAACTGTTACAATAAGAAGTTCCTGCTGTATAATAAGTAGTAGGCTTATGAGCATCTGAGCTTGCTATAATCATGGTAGTTAGTGGGGTGGAAAGAAAGGTAGTGGGTGGATGGGGTAGGTGATATTAGAGTGGGAGTTCCAAGGGCATAGCCAGCATTTTTTTAGATGCGATTTTAGTAAGGTTTTTAGGTGGGTGCATGATGGTACGGAGGTAATTGTGGGTGGGAGGGAATTCCATAATTTGGCTATGGTGCAAGAGTATAGTGCTTCCCCAACAGTGTTATTGGCTTTAGTGATCTGCAAGTGATTTTTGTTGCTGGATCTTAGTGGTCTGGTGGTGCGATAGGGTTGGAGTAGATTCTGGAGGGATGGGACATTTAGTGGATGGTTTACTAGATTGTGGGCGAGTGTGAGTTGATACCATTGAAGGAGGTGAGGGAGTTCAAGCCAGCCCAGTTCAGCAAGTGAGAGACAGTGGTGACTACGGTAGGATGCTCCTGTGGCGACTTTGGCAATTTTGTTGTAGCAGGTCTTTAGCTTGTTTAGATCGCATTGCCTTAGGTTGGTATATGTAGGAGAGGCATAAAGTAGGGTAGAGATAAGGTGGGAATTTGCTACTGAAATCTTTGCTGCTTTGGTGAGAAGTTGCTTATTTCTGTATAATGCTCCTAGTTTTTTGTGGACATTTTTTATGGTCATGGATATGTGAATGTCAAATTTTAGTTTATTGTCTATTTCCACTCCTAGCAATTTGGTGTGTTCTGTTGGGTCTATAGTGGTGTTGTCTTTTGCTGTGATGTTAAAAGTGAGAGTTGTTTTGAGTATGTTTGGTGGGTTGGAAGATGAGTAGTTTAGTTTTGTTTGGGTTGAGTATTAATTGGGCATCGGATAACCAAGTTTCAACAGAGGTAATGGCTTCCTGTGTGACTTATTGCAGTTTGGGTAGGGACTGGGCTGAGCAGATGATGGATGAGTCGTCTGCATATTGGATGAGTGTGCCATGTTTGGTGGCAGAGGCTAGATTATTGGTGAAAATAGAGAAGAGTAGGGGTCCAAGGATGGATCCTTGGGGAACCCCTGTAGAGACAGGTAGTTAGGGAGATATGTCATTCTGCCGTACAACTGATTGTTGGTGGTCAGACAGGTAACTATGAAACCAGTTGGTGACTGAGAGAAGGATAGGTTATTGAGGACAGAGATGAGTTGTTTGTGTGGGACCATGTCAAATGCTTTAGATAGGTCTAGGAAAGTAGCAGAGGAGAGATAGCCATTGTTTTTATGCTGAAGGATAGTGTTAGTAAAAGAGAGTAAGGCAGTGGTGGTGCTATGGTATGGTCAGAAACCATGCTGAATATTGTAAAGGAGGTTGTTAGTAAAGAGGTAGTCTGAGACCTGAGAGTGAATGCATCTCTAGTATTTTGGAGAGTGGAGAGAGAACAGCTATGGGGCAGTAATTGGTTAGTTCTGTGGAGGGGCCGCCTTTGTGGAGGGGAATTATATGTGATACTTTCCATAGTGTGGGAACGTAACTTTCTGACAGAGATCGGTTAATCAAGCTGGATACTGGGTAGGCCAGAGCATCAGCTGCGATTTGTAGGTATTCACTTGGGAGGTTGTCTGCTGCTAATTTGGTGGGCTTAAGTTTAGTTAAGAGTTTTTTTTATGTTGGAGGTAGGTACAAGAGAAAAAGAGAAGGCAGTGGTGAGATTAATAGCTGAAGGTGTGGGTTGGAGGGGAGGGGGATTGTGTTGTTTAGCTAGTAATAGTATGGTTTGTGTGAAGTGTGTGTTGAATGAGGTAGCAATATTTTCGGAGGAGTGAGGGATGTTAGGAGGAGGGGTACTTACTTTACCTGGGTGGAGGATGGAGTTTATGGAGGACCAGAATTGTTTGGGGCTGTGTTGGGAGGAGCCTAGGGCAGACTGGTAGTATTGGAATTTGTCCTGTTTTATTAGCTTTTTGACTCTATTGCATAGTTCTAGGAATTTCTGTCTAGTTGAGGGGGTTTTGGTTTTGCACCAGTGCTCCCAGGCTTTATCCCTGTTTTTCATTTTTGACTTAGTGGTTTTCTGTAGCCATGGGGAGGGTTGTGCTTTGGTTCTGGAAAGTCTTATGGGGGCATGGTAATTAAGGATGCTCAGGAAGGTAGTATTAAAAAATTCTATTGATTTATCAAGACCAAGGTACTTTAGAGGATGCCAGTTACATTCTTTGAGGGATGAAATGAATGTGAGTGGGTTAAAGTTTAGTTTTTTACGTAATTGAAGGTAGATGACAGGTTTAGCTTGGTATAGGTATATTTTGAGTAGGAATGTTGGGGAGTGATCACTGAGGCTATCTGATAAGCAGCCTGTTATATATGACTGGGGGCTCTTACTGACTAGTATCCAGTCCAGGGTAGAGTGCTCGTTGGAGTTTTTATTTATCCTGGTTAGCGACTGGACTAGTTGGGTGCAGCCATGAAGGTTTACATGATGGGTTGGATGGTTGCCAGAACAGGATTGCTAGTCAATATTGAAATCACCTAAAATTATAGTTTCTTGGGGGGGTGGGTGGGTAGACCAGCTGAGGAGGTTTTATAGTGGAGAGATGTTTTGGCCAGGTGGGAAGTAGCATCCACTTATGTTGATGGTTTTGTTTTGGTTTATTTTGAGGTTGGTATATATTATTTCTTTATTGCCTATTTGTGGAGCTGATGATTTTAAGATCTGGATGTTTAGATGCTGTTTAAATATTATAGCTACACCGCCTCCTTTCTTGTTTAGCCGGTCTACTCTTAGTATGCCGTAACCAGTAGGGAGGATTTGCTCACTGGTAATGTGAGGTTTTAGCCAGGTTTCTGTCAGGATGACTATATCTGGGGAGTACAAGTCTATGGTGGCATGGAGTTCATGGACCTTGTTGGATATACTTCTAATATTTAGGCTTAGTAGAAGGAAGTCACTTGGCTTTCTATTGGCTGTGATATGGGAGACGTTGTGGTTTCTAGTCTGATTATGAGGACTGGGGTTGGAGACTATAGGGCCAGGGTTGGAGTGTATGTCCCCACTTAGGGCTAGTTTTGATATGCATGAGGTTATTAGTTTTCTCAGTTTTTGAATGTGTTTGTTTATTAGGGAAACTTTATGATTGTGCTCTGTGGGTAATAGGTATGGTGGGAGGGTTACTATGTTAAGTTGTAGGGATGCTTTATGTTTGAGTAATATAGTTGCTAGAATATGTGGGGAGGTGCATAGAGATGGTTCTTGAGTTGGTGGAAGGGGAGCTGAGTGAGGGTGAGACATGAGTGGTGGTGGTGTGAGTAGTAGTACAGTGGTAGTGGTTGAGTGGGGGAATGATGGAGTTTTGGTAGGATGTAAGATATGCAAGGAGAGTGCATGCAGTGAGCATAGGTATGGTATGCTTATACATGTTAGCTGAGGAGGAGTGATAGTAGTGGGAACATGGAGGAGGTAGTGTTGGGTTTAGTGCCATGGTTGGCTATTGGAAAGATGGGAGGGGTTTGTGAGTGTAATAAAGGTAGGACCACTGGGGGTGGGAGGGAATGGGGGCAGGGTGGGGAGCGAAGCGGGTAGAGACCCTGTTAGTTGCTCTAATGAGAGGGCTGGAAACAATCAGGTAACAGAGTAAACTGATAAAAGAACATATGATAGTGAATGTGGAGACTCAGGTAGGTACCCTGTATTTCCACAAACTATCAGTTAGCTGTGGCCCAGTTCATGCAGTTTTAATAAGTTTTATGGCAGAACCGAGCATGAGATGCTCAAAGGGTGGTTGTAGTTTTAAAAATGGTGCCTGCCACAGGTAATATTTATTAACTTTGGGATTAGATTAAGGTAATAAACAGGGAAGGGGGAAGGGGAGAACAAGGGTGTAAGCAGGCAGTTTTTTTATACTGCTGGTAATGAGCCAAACCAAAGACAAGTTTGTGTTTAAGAAACAATCAGAATTGACCAAGGACTGCTCTGAAACTGTAAGTCATTTCTTAACTATTTCTCAGGTGGAAAAACAGGATAACCTTGTATCAGTAGGCTACTGTGGTCTCATTTTAAATTAACAAACACACAGTATTTATCAGTTATGGATACTATTTGCTAACAGAAGGGAATAAGAGAGAAAATGGAAGATGAGTGTGTGTGTGTGTGGCGGGGGGCTGCTTACAAGCCAAAGCAGAGTGCTCTCCAGGGGATAATTAATATTGGCTCAAACAGGTAGACACATACTCAAAAGTTAACTTTAGCTGTTTGCAGACAGTTCAGACCCGGACTGTGCTTTTCTTATAAGAATGATAAAGGTGGTACCCCAGTTTAATACTTAGAGTGGTGTTAGGTTCAAAGTTAACTTTAGCTGTTTGCAGACAGTTCAGACCCGGACTGTGCTTTTCTTATAAGAATGATAAAGGTGGTACTGCAGTTGAATACTTAGAGTGGTGTTAGGTTCAAAGTTAACTTTAGCTGTTTGCAGACAGTTCAGACCCGGTCTGCGCTTTTCTTATAAGTATGATAAAGATGGTACCGCAGTTGAATACTTAGAGTGGTGTTAGGTTCAAAGTTAACTTTAGTTGTTTGCAGACAGTGCAGACCCGGACTGCGCTTTTCTTATAAGAATGATAAAGGTGGTACCGCAGTTGAATACTTAGAGTGGTGTTAGGTTGGAGAGACACTGATCTCCTCATGGGGCCTGTAGTAGAGTGGATTGTAGTTTTAGAAACAATTATAAGTTATAGAATATATATATATATATATATATATATATATATATATATATATATATATATATATATATATAGACTTATATTATAAGTTATAGAAACAATAGGTGAAAAGCATGTATCATTTTGTAATATAACCAAATGATGTATAGTAATAGGATGATAGGAGGATTATTTGTGATTGTTAACAAGGTAGGCTTCTCTTTTAGTAGGATTTTACTAAATAAGTGAGCTGTAGGTTGCAAAACAGACTAGGGAGAGGAGGTGGAAGACGTGGGGGGGTTAGTAGATAGAGGACATTTGGGATAGTTATTTGATAAGTAAGCAGAAATATTAATGGGTAATACCTAATCAAAGGGGTTTAATTATAGTTGTAAAGGAAATAGTAGGGGTGGTGACCAAAAGGAGGTTACCTGGTGCTAGGCAGATGCATCTGGTTTAGACTGGTGTCAAGTAGGTGCATATCCATGAGCTTGTTAGGTAAGATTTTAGTTGATGTTTGAAGGTGAGTTAGTTTATTGGATTGCTCCCTGATTTCTAGTGGGAGGGAGTTTTAGATTTTTGCAACTGCATTGGAGTAAAGGGAGTCTCCAGAGCTGTATTTGCTTTTGGAGACCTCAACTAGAGCTTTATTGGAGGATCTAAGTTGGCAGTTATTGGAATAATGTAAGAGTAGGTCTTGGAGGGCTGGGGTGTTGTTGAGATAGTAAAGTATTTGGTGAGCTAGAGTTAGTTGGCTTAAAGCTGAAGTATTAGGTAATTCAAGCCAAGATAACTGTTTGAGGGCTTGACAGAGGTGTGTCCAGCAGGAGGAGCTGATGGCAAGTTTTGCTGTTTTGTTGTAGCATGCAGATAATTTCTTTAGGTCATTTTTATTTAGATTGACTAGGGCAGGAGAGGCATAGAGCAGAGTTGAGAGTAAGTGAGTTCTAGCTAGGGAAAATTTGCTGTCATTGTTTAAGTAGGTTTTACATCGGTAGAGTGTGTCCTGTTTTTTGTAAACCTTTTTTATGGTTAGAGCAATATGTTTGTCAAATTTCAAATTGTAGTCTATGATGACCCCCTAGCAATTTAGCTTGTGTGAAGGGTGTGATGGGGTTTTATCTGCAGCATAGATGGTAAAAGGTGGAATAGGCGTTATTGCTTTGGAGGGGTGAAAAAGTATTAGCTGGGTCTTTTTGGGATTGAATAATAGTCGAGATTCAGATAGCCAGTTCTTGATGGCTATAAAGGAGTCTTGTGTTTTGATTTGTAACAGTTGGAGAGAGAGCAGAGGAGATGAGTGCAGCGTCAACAGCATATTGAACCAAATTGACTTGGGAGGGTGGCTTTGTGAAGGTTATTGGTTAATATGGTGAAAAGTAAGGGTCCTAGTACGGATCCTTGTTTTACTCTTAAGGTAACTGGTAGAAGTGGGGAGAGGGTGTCTTTCCACTGAACGGTTGTTGATGGTTGGAAAGATGGTCTTTAAACCAAAGTATTGCATTTGTACTTAATTTTAGATCAGAGAGTATTGTCAGCAGTTTGTTATGGAAAACTGTGTCAAAAGCCTTTGAAAGGTCCAGGAACACTGCAGAAACCTTTTGGCCATTGTTTCTTTGTTGGTTAACAAGGTTGGTGAACTTGAGAAGGGCAGTGGTGGCACTATGATTAGGGCAAACTCCATTCTGGGTTTTGGAGAGGAGATTATTGGATAGAAGATGACGTAATATTTGGGTGTGACTACATTTCTCAACAATTTTTGACAGTGGGGAGAGTATGGCTATTGGGCGATAGCTGGATAGGTCAGTAGAATTTCCACCTTTATGTAGTGGAATGATAGGGGCAACTTTTCAAAGCAGAGCTACCTTTTGTTCAGAGATTGACCTATTTATTAGTATGGAAACTGGGTAGGAAATTGCTTTGGTTCCAATTTGCAGGAATTTAGCTGGTAGTTTGTTGACTATTAGGGTGGTGGGTTTTAGTTTGGACAAGTATTTGTAGCTGGTGCTAGTTTGGACTGGCTGGAGGGAGAAGGTCTGTTGGTTGAATGGGCATGGAAGGGGGCTTAGCTGACAACTTTAGAAAAGTGTTAATGAAGAAGTTATTAAATTGGGTTGCGGTGTCGGCAATAGAGGTGCCAATGTTTGGATGTGGGGGTTCCTGTTGTACCTGGCCTGAGAATTTTGTTAATACCTGTCCAGAATTTCTGGGGGTTGGTATTGTGCTTGCTTGGAATTAAAGAGTAATAGGTTATTTTGTCATATCTGACTTGTTTTTTGCTTCATTTCTCAACTCTAGAAATGTTTGCCTAATGGTAGTAGTTTTAGGGTTACATCAAGTGTTCCAGGCTTTGTCCCTTTGTTTTAGAAGTTGTTGTGTTGTATTTGTGAGCCAGGGAGCATAGACATCTTTAGCACAGATTTGTCTAGGGGTGGGGGGAGAGTTGGTTGAGTATATTTAAGAAGGTAGTATTAAAGTAATCAACTGCATTGTCAAGGGGCAACGTTTGGAGGGTGACCAGTCACAGTGCTTTAGTGCCATAGTGAGGTCATCAGCTTTAAAGATTTTGTTGTACCTTATTTGTTTTAGAGAGTTGACTTTGGTTGGTTTTATTAGGTGTCTGATAATGAAGATAGGCAGGTGGTCACTTAGGGTGTTGGGTAGTGTTCCATAATTATGAGCTGTAGAGGGTTGATTAGTGAGTATCCAGTCTAGAACAGATTCTTTTTTTGTGGCTTTATCAATCCTGGTTGGGGTTTGTATGTGTTGGGAAAATCTGTATAAGTTAATATGAGATGTGAAGAGGGAGTTGTTGCGTGAGATCCAGTCTATGTTGAAATCCCCTAGGATAAGAGTTTCATGGGGTAGGGTATCTGATGCTCAGTGGAGTATAGATTCAAGGGTGCTGATGTTATCTCCAGGAGGGATGTAAGAGCTGAGTAAGTTTGTGTTTCCAAGAATTTGCTTGTAGTTTTGTGAATAGGGTCTTGGCATTATTGAATGTGGGAACTTTTATGCTTGTAAGCTCAATGTTTATGGTATTTTTGAATAGGAGGGCATCTCCTCCTCTTCCTTTGGATGTGCATTTAAACAAACAAAATGTTTACTGGGAGACATATACATTGCAAATGAGCATGCCAGAACAAAAGAGCGAAAAAAAAACGTACAAAAAGGAATACATTTTACTGTTTTGAGTTATCTATTGCTCCAAGGGTGTTTACAAAGTATCTAGCATCAGTAGCATATTGCTAATTGAATGGCATTCACATTTTCCTTATGTAGGTGACTTACTCATTTTTGCAGTCTTCTTTCAGATGTCAAGGGCCATTACAATGAGTTTTTCTCTTCTGACCAATCTGGAGTTCCAGATAAATATTCAGAAATCCTCTTGGATGACAGGATTGTCTTTCTGGGATGTCTTATAGAAACCTTACAGTAAAAGGCTTTTTTGATGGAGGAAAAGGTGGATTTTTTATCTGGAAATACTCCTGAGCCTCTCATTATTTCTCTTGCCAGGTTACACATGAGAAAGATTCATTGGTTTCTAAAACCACACATGGACTCGACATTTGCATTTTCTAGAATTTCAGATTCTAATGTCAGGTTTTGTAAAAAAGGAACACACTGGTGGAGACTACAAATACAAGCAAATTCAGGTCTACCCATTTCTCCTCTACCTCCAAGCCAGTCTGTATCTATGGACATCTCAGATTTCACTTGGAGGGCAGTTTCAATGAGGGTGAAAGTGCAAGGCCTGTAGGATTCATCACAGACCACAACACATGCCTTAAAATCTCTTCCTTAGCTGTGGTCCCCAGGATCTGTTCCGGTGATTACAAACCACATCACAGTGATGTGATACATCAACAACTAAGGGGTTACCAGGTTGTACCCTCTGTACAGGCTAGCTATGATGGCTTGGGAGATAGTTTTTCAGAACTCTTTAACCCTGCAAGCATTTTACTTACCATCAGAGCAAAACATCAGGCGGATAAGCTGAACAAGACCAGGCCAGACCCTCATGAATGGAAACTGAATGAGGGGACAGACACTCATGAATGGAAGCTGAATGAGGAGATCTTCAGGAACTGATCCAGTATTAGGGCACACTTCAAATAGATCTGTTTGCCTCATTTCAAAACAGACAACTGAACAAATTTTGCTCCAGGACTTCCTGCAAACAGACTTGGAAGACAGATGCATTTTCATTCCCATGGACAGGAATGTTTATGCATTCCCACACTTTCTACTGATATCTAGGGTAATTCTGAAGATTCAGAAGGATGTTTCAAAAATAATTGTGGTGACTCTCCATTGGCCCAGGAAGTATTCATGTGGAATTAGTCAAGGATAATTGCCACGAGCTTTCTCGCATACTGGGCCTACTCGCACAAGACAGGGGGAGTTTGATATACCCCAGTCACAAACAATGTCAGCTAGCTGCCTGGATGATTCAGTTTTAGTTTCTTTTAGGCACCTCTTTTTAGAGGATGTGTAGAATGTTACCGAGGGAGGCAAAAAAATCTGTTAGTTGGAGATGTTATATTGGATGATGGAAGAGATTTTCTTGTTGGTGCCTAGCCAATAACTATGGCCCTCTCAAGGATTATGTACCACTCTTGCACAAATATTGATGTGAGTTACTATCTACTATCCTGTGGCCTCTGTTACTCCTCTATCTAGGCAATCTTGCAGCCATTTCAGCATGCCTGCTCATGGATCTTCCTGTTTCTTCTCTTTTTTCTTTGATAAAACAATTTCTTGAGGGAATTTTACACCACATCCTCGTAAATAGATAGCTGCTTCCAGGGATCTCAAGTTTGTGATAGAAAAGTTAACCATGTTTCCAGATGAATCTGCTTTTCAAGTAGATTTATGGTTCATTACATGGATAACTGTTCATCTGATGTTGTTAATCTTCTTTCCATTCATCACTGATGGGTTGGACTGAGTCAGCCTAATACCAAGCTTGCACCAGCCAAAAACTCTCAAGCTAAGCTTCTACCCACAATGCCATTCTCCCTGTTACCTCAGATCTCGTATGCTGCGTAGCTGTAAAGCCGCGTTTCAGCCGAGCTCTCAGCTAAGTGAAAACTTTTTGATATCTCTTGGGATTTTTGTCACAGTTGTGGTTTATATTGACATTTCTATGTTTTATAGTTATTTTTAGAACCTTTCACTTCTGCTTCTACCCGTTTGGTAAACTTTTAAGTACCATTGGTGGTATGCCTTTCTCTCTCTACCCTAGCAGTATTCCTTGAATACCATCATTGGTATCTCTTTCTGTCTTTCTCTTTTTTCTGGATAGTTGTGTGTTTTTGACATATTTCGTAGGTATTGTTTGTATTTAGATAGATTTAGATATAGATATAGCAGAGTTTAAAAAAAATGTTTTTTATAGTATCCTACCTTTGATTGTTGTGTGTATTTTTCAAGATGTTTGATAAAAAGGGCATATCAGGTTTCAAACATTGTGCTTCTTGTAAGGGTAAGCTTCCAAATAGTGACTCCCATGATGACTGTGTTTATTGTTTGGGGGTGCCCCATCTTTCGATGCAACCTCCCTGTGTGATTTGTCAAAGTTTCAGTCAGTGCACTTTGAATGAGCGCAAGAATAAGTTGATCCTGACGAGCATACTTAAGACACCCTTTTCAGAGAGGCCCTTTCTGCTATGGAGGTCTCACTCCCTCCAATTAAGGATAAGAAAAGGCCCTATTTGGTTCCCTCTTCACCATCTGGTAACCAGGGTAAATCTGTGAAACCTAAAGTGCCAAAACTATCTTTGGAGCATATGTCTGCCTCATTGGCACTGACCTCTTCTGCTCCAGCTACGATTGTTACTATGTCGGTGCTAACTTCGGCTCCAATACTGTCTCTGGCACCAACTGTCGACCTCACTATGATTATATACCATGGACCCGATCCTCTCCATCCATTGATTTTTTTCTAGGACAGGTGTACAGTCCATTCCTAGAACGACCTGACTCCCTGTCGAGAGTATCCACTAGATCCACCAGGAGACTTTCAGAACTTGTTGTGGTGCGTCTTGTGGACCAGCTGTTGACAGCCAGGGGGATGCTCACTCCTTACAGGACCCATCCTCCTGCAGGACTTGAGTTGACTTCTCCACTGACTCCATCCTATACTCCTCCTTTGACCATACTGGTTCCAAAGCCCTCTGCTCTGATGTCTTTTTCGGAAACCCCATCCCTGTCTCGGCACCTGTAGAGGACCTCATTGGGGCTCTGGGACCATCCCTTTGGTCCTCAGTTCCCACTGAACCAGTCCTTCCTCAACCCTGTGATTGGGCTGCAGGCTCCTCGGTTCATGGCACGGTTCCGAGTGTTTCTTCGGCTCCATCTACCTTGATGCTGGGAGTCCTGTCTGCACCGATCCTGCTTGAGGCTCCATCCTTGGGAGCGGTTCAGTGGAGCGGGGTGTGACCCCTGGTTTCAAGGTTGTCCTTTTCGGTTCTGGGCTCCCATCCCTCTTCTTGGGGCGGACCTGCTTTCTGTGCTGTGGAGAGGGCACTTGCCTTCTAGAAGCATTCCACCGACATCAGAACCCCAGATTTCTCCCCCTGAGCTATAGCTGTCACAGGCCACCTCCCCGGGACACCGGGCAGGAAAGCTGCAAGACCCCCCCCCCTTTGCAAGGTGCCCTCTCTTCTGAGTCCTCCTCAAAGGTCTCCACTGAGGAGCCCCCATGGAAGAGATCGTGCAAGAGGAAGCTCATAGACTTGCCTGAGGAGTCTCTAATAGAGGACATGGATTTCGATGACTGTGAAGGGACCCCATGGTCACCCCCTGAGAAATGTTGAAACAGAGGGGTGACTGGAAGCCCACTAATCCTTCTTCTGAGGAGCCCGTGTTTCTGCAGGCTTTCCATGCCTAGCCATCTACCACTTGGGTGACTCCCCTGCAGATGAACTAGTTCAGCTCATGGTGCAATGCACTGGGAAGAACCCTGGCTCTCTCCACCCGAGGATAACCCAAATTGGTCCAGAGGTTTACCAGTTGGTGCTATGGTGGTGGCAGAGGCCATGAAAAAGGATTTTGCTGAAGAGAGTCCTATTGTTCACCCGCCCAACAGAGAGACCTGGGCCGTGGACAGTTTGGGGAAGCGAGTCTTTGCTTCAGCAACCTTTGCCATATGGTCCCTGGACCACTTGGCACATTTTATGAGGCTCCAAAGAGATTTGATCTCCGAACTCTGTGGAACACTTGCAGGGCAGGTGTCTGACGAGGTGAGGGATAAAGTTGCCTCGCAGCTTTCAACTCTGGAATCGATCTCCAATTCGTCAATGAGGTTGCTCTCACATGCAACCGAAGGGGCGGCTAGAGCTGTGGGCTCAGGCATAGTTATGAGATGCCATGCCTGGCTGTGTCTTTGTGACCCTGCGGACCCTTTCAAGTCTTCCTTCCTGAATGATCCCATCGATGCATCATCCTTTTTCAGCCCCAAGGTGAAGGACACTCTGGCCAGGTGTGAGCAGGATGGTAGGACCCTGTCTGCCACAGGTCTGTTTTTTTCCAACCCTCAACGTTCCTTTTCCAGGAACCAGAGGAGTGGCAAAATGTGGCACAAAAAGTCTCAGGGTCCTTTCCGTGTCACGCATGGTGATGATACCCCCAGGGGCAGAGGGAGTAACAATTCTGGAAGACGCCCTACCGAGGCAAAGGGGTCCAAGTAATCAGGGAGCCAGGGATTCTTTCTCTGGGCAGCCTTATCAGCACTCCTGAAGAGCAGCCTGGTTGCTTTCCTCTGCAAGTAGTTGGGTTTTTTTTCTCTCTGCACCAAGCTGCCTGGCATTCAATAACCACCAATCATTGGGTGCAGAAGATCATAACCAGAAGTTAACCATTCTCCTCATTGCTTACCTTCCTGATGTTCCACCCAGTCAAAGAGAAGAAGCAGCTGCAGAAATAAACAAGCTGTATCAAAAGAGAGTAATCCAGTTAGTCCCACTAGACCAATGCAGATCCAGATTCTACTCAAGATTCTTTATGGTGCCAAAAAAGACAGGGGACTGGAGACCAATTTTAGATCTCAGCAATTTGAACAAGTCTGTTGCCCAAACGAAATTCCGGATGGTCACAGTTTAGTCCATTCTCCTTTTTCTAAAGAAAGGCGATTGGATGTGCTTGATAGATCTCTGAGACATGTATTACCATATCAAAATGGGCAAATGTTCTAGGAGTCTACTTCGTTTCCGGCGAGGAGTCAATCACTACCAGTTTTGTGCCCTGCCATTCGGACTCTCTACAGCCCCCAGAATGTTCACAAAGTGCATGGCAGTGGTTACAGCTCACTTGAGACTGCAAGGATTCCTGGTGTTTCCGTATTTGGACGATGGGCTCCTTACCACCCCCACCAAGCATCTTCTGGTAACAGCCCTGCGATACACCCTTTCATTGACAAAACTTTTGGGGATAACTGTAAACTGGGAGAAATCCAGTCTTGCTGCGGTCCAGAAGATAGAATTTATCGGAGCAGTCTTCGACACCCACTCTTGTCTGGTGTCGCTCCCAGCTCACAGACTTCAGAGATTGAGGCTTCAGCTCTGGGTGTTACTAAAGTCTCAACGAGAGATGTTCTTCAGGTTCTAGGATCCATGGAAGCTTCCATACCAATAGTGCCTCTTGAGAAACTGCACATGCGAATACTACAATGGCTTCTTCTCTCTCAGTGGTTTCCGAATTACCACCCTCTGTGTTTTCAGATTCAGATAACCAGTTCTTGCAACCAGTACCTTCTTTGGTGGATGAGACCAGGCACAGATCTTTGGAGCCATCCATTCCAGCTCCCTCACCCCAAAGCCATTGTGACCACAGATGCTTCCCTGATAGGGTGGGGTGGGCCATTTCCAGGGAAAGACAGTCCAATGCGCATGGTCCACGTTGGAGGCCAACCTGCATATCAGCATTCTAGAACTGAGAGCAGTGCTATTAGCATTGCAAGCATTCCATCCTGTTCTTCCTTCTGTAATGATTGCAGTTCAGTCAGACAATATGTCAGTAGTCTGGTATATCAACAAGCAAGGAGGAACCAAGTCTTATCCCCTATGTCGAGAGGCCATGAGAATTTTGCAGCGGGCAATAGCTTCCAACTGCTTTCTGATAGCAGTGCATATCCCGGGGATTTCCACCGTGATTGCAGACAAGTTGAGCAGATGTATTCTCTTGCCTCACGAGTGGTCTCTCAATCCTGAAGTAGCGGCAGAAATCTTCAACCGTTGGGGCCGGCCTTGCTGCGACCTATTTGCCTCCCCATCAAACAACAAATGCAGCAGCTATTTTTCCCTATTCCCCCCAAAGGGGGAGTCCCCAAGGGATGATCTAATTCACGATTGGCCCACGGGACTGCTATATGCCTATCCCCCCCATTCCTCTGATACCATAATTCATAAAGAAAGCCATTCGGTTGAAATGCAAAGTGATCCTCATAGCCCCCTTTTGGCCTTGACAGGTTTGGTTCCCCTGCCTTCATCCTCACCTGATATGTCAACCCTGGATTCTGGATCCTCTTCCAGACCTAATTTCTCACCCCCAAGGGTTGAGTCATCCGAACCTGCCCAGTCTCAAGCTGACAGCTTGGTTTCTCCACTTCCATTAGCCGCCAGGCAGGATGATCTCACCTCACCTGTTCATGACATTATTCTGGTCTCTCATAAACCATCCACCAGAAGACTAATGGAAAAGATTCTGTATTTGGTCAAAGGAAAATAGAATAAGAAGAATAAGTCCCTGCCAACCACTGCTTTCTTCAAAAATACTTTAATAGATGACACTTGAACTGCAGCAACTTGCTCTGCATTGCATACTTTTTCCAAACATTACAAGTTGGACGTTATCTCCTGATCTAGATCCTCCTTTGGAACTGCCATTCTCAAGGGCATCCTGTCATGATTCTACCTGTTAAATAAAGTAATTTGGGATTCTGTCCCCTCAAGCACAGTGGACAGACAGGATGCGATACAGGATACAGAAGTTGTGTACTTTATAACACTGGATCTTTATCATCCCTAGTCAATCCACTTCTACAATCCATACTCCTTCCCCTTCCAGATTGTCACTATGCGTAACTGGATGGACCTAATAAACTTGTCTTGAAGCCCATCCTGCTCTAATGATTCAGCTCCAGTATTCCCTAAATCTCCTTTCTTATTTTAAAATAGAAGAAAACTTGATTTGAGGCAGAATGGGGTATGATGCATTGTGAGAGGAAGCGGGAGCTCAAGATTTGAGCTCTTGGAAGAGGAAAGAGTAGTCAGATCGAATCCACAAAGCTACTCTATTCCCAACAGTCAAAGTGGACAGACTCAAGATGACAGGGATCCACTGTTATGGTAAGTACATAACTTCTGTGTTTTTGTAAAGGTAACAGTAGATCTTTGAGGTAAAGACTCTTAGTATTCTTGCTGTTTGGGTTTCTACTCATGAACATCAATTGTCATGATGACAGTTTTTATAGCTTACTAATGTTCCTTTGTGCAAGGTAATACCTGCCTGGTAATATGTTTCTGCTGGCCTCTGTTAGTGTAATCTTCATATCAATTGGGTTAAGGTCTCAGCATTACTGACTTTGCTGTTTCCAGTGAATATCAAGGGTGGTAATGAAAAAGCAGATTTAAAAGCTTCTGTATTGTAATCATTCTTTTTTTGTCATTTTTTTGTCAGATGTGTATAAACACTAAGTGTGTTCCAGTTGGAAGAAACAGTGCCTGTGATGAACAGCTCACATGCAATGATAATGGGGTAAGATTAAGAAAGTAGAAGCATATTGTCATTCTACTCCACTATTATTACCCCCTTCCTTCCCCTCTCCACGCTTCTGTCTTAATCCTTATCAGACATCCTATATCCTCCTTCTTCCCCTTCATTATTTACCATTATCTATCTTTCAAATTCTGTTTTGTTGAGCATTGTAAATAATATAAATTCTCCAACAACTGCCGATATTGTGAAATATTATGGTACTAACCTTTCACTGTAGACCTAATTGATGTTCACAACCAATTACTTTTTTCACATGGGCTTAGCCTGAAAATGGTCAGTGTGGATCAGCATTCTATCCTGGTTAACAAAGGAATGAATGAATGAATGAATGAACAAATAAATAAATAAATAAAGCATATCACATTATTAACTGATATAAATTGGAAACTTAGACAGTTCAAGAGCCGTAACATGGGAATTTGGTGCAGTCACCACACTGTCTGCAAGCAAGCACAATAGAGATCACAAAATTATTGTAAACTGTTAGACTTTTTAAAGAACAGTTTGACAATTTACAAAATGTTAAGATATTACAGTTGCGTTCACCTGTAGATAGCTTGTAATCTGTCTGTCTATTCTGTTTTTGTTAAAAAGCAGGATGGTTTAGTAGCAGTTTACGAGTTTTTGTTGTTTTAAAGGGTTTGGTACCCCTTACAAACTGGTACCCCATTTGTCCCACCTTTGATACAACACTGTACAGATCACAAAATGAAAATGAGATACAGGATGTTCAGCTGTTGGCAGCATGCAGCAAAAGTAAGCTAGCAGTGTAGCATAGTGGTTAAGTGGATGACTTAATGTTCTTGATTTGTCCCTTCCTAGGGCAGTTAAAGGGCAACACAACTTTTCCTCATATCAGGGTATTTTTTCTCTCCTTACACAATGATTCCTACCCTGCTACATGAACGTAAAGCTTAACTTAGTAGTTTTTTCCATGGTGTGGAACTTGTTTGCTGATTAGCTTCCTCATATTAAATCATATTGGGTCTGCATTTAATTTCACAATACTTTATTTAAGAAATTTAAACAAACAGTCTCCGTGGTGTCCCTTGAAGTCTCACAAACCCTGTATGTCAATACACTGGGATCAAAAACAAATAATGAGGAAATTCTCTGTGTGGAGGATCTAAAATTCCCTAGAGTTCCTTAGAGTTCAGGCACCTAATAAAAACCATACTGTGAATATCCCACCTAATAACAGGTGGTAGAAATACTTTCTTTAAAAACTTTCCAAAGTATAAATCAACTAATGAAAGTTAAGAAGCACAAGCTAATTCAAGTTGAATCTTCTTTATTAGAAACACAAACAAGCAATCCAAATAGTTGAAAAAAAACAGAATACAGTGTAGAAATTCACCTTTCCATTTATATACCTTTTTAAAACATATTTAAAAGCATGGGAGTGGTTTACATGGGTAGCTTCGTTGTAAAAGACAGCACGTTTACTAGCTAAATACCACTTAACCCCGTACACTAGTATGATACTCGACACAGTGCTGCCCTACTTCAAGCTGTGTGATTCCAGGATATGTTAAACTAAAAGTTAAACTAAAAATGATACATTAATAAGTGTTAAAACTTCCTGAAAACATTTCATTGTGGTATTAAAAATGAAAAAGTTAACCCAAGTCTCCAGAATTTCTTAGAAATCTTTTCTACCAACATTCAGAAACATTTTTAACATAGATCACTTTCATCTTTTAAAACTTCTTCAGGTTTGTGTGTCAAGTGGGAAAAGCAACTAAAAATTAAAAGTTAAATAACAGTATATAACACTAAGTTGTGTTGGGCTAAAAACACTACATATTAAGAAAATGTAGTACAAAAAACAAATCCTAAAATAAAAACTTACCAAACACTTGAGAATATATATATATATATATATATATATATATATGTGTGTGTGTGTGTGTGTGTATGTACACAAGTCTACTCATCTCAAATTATAAATCTATTAAATAATTTTAAAGTAAAATATATTCAGAAATCTATAAAAAATATATATGAAACATCTAGTGGAAAAAAAAACAGTCAATCATGGTCACAGCAGTGATATTCGCTCAGGTCTGCACACTCTAGGAAAATGTGTAAGCAGGACCCCGTTTAAAATTTATAAAAGTTATAGTATCGGAGCCAATATAAACATGTAGTATATCTGCCACTAATACTCAAGATGTGTCTAGTTAAGCTCAAACACCATGTATTAAAAGTTACAACCTAAAAAGGCTAAACTGTCACAAAAATCATGCATTTGCCATATGCTATATGGAATCTAGCTCTGCTGATTGTTAAAAAAAAATAACAGTCTAGCGTTTAAAATATTCAGAAGTTAATCAGTCTGAGCCAACTAAAATAAGTAGCATTCAACCCCTCACTAATATGAGTGTAGTTATTATAGCCATCCATGTTTGCACTAAAAAGTTATAAACAAGAATTAATAAAATGTCATGACATCTGCAGAATATGCATACACTGCTTTAATGCGGTTGTACTGTAAGCAAAAGTCCTAGTTATAAAAAAAATGTGAGAAAGTGTAATGAATGTGCCCTGATTCTAATAATAGTACAAAGTGATGATATAATTCGAATAAACATATAAATATTTTAAAAATGGTTACTATAAACAGATAAATATTTGTATACAGATGTATCTACTAAAAGAGAATTGATAGTTAATAAGCCACTACTATAATGTTCAATTTTAAAATTACATTTATAAAGTTAATAGTTAATAAATTAATTGCAAATAAATAAGTAAATAAAGTTCACACCTTTAGTCTTGTAAACAATAGGGCAACTTTCTTAGCTCTAGTACACTTTTCAGTGAGCAATAATACTTTACTCCAGGCTTTCTAAAAGAGTTCAGCCTTAGTTGCCACATAAGTTCTTGAAAGAACTTATAAGGAGAACTGGGCCATAATAACAGAAAACCCTTATCTTGTAGACATTTTGGGTTAAGCCCCTACTTCTATATATAGGAAGGCTAGAAATATTAGGAGCTTTGTAGAAGGAAAGCGTAAACCATAAGAAAGGAACATGAAAAAATGTGAAACAAACTGTTCATTTTGTGCCTACATTCAAGAGGGAGGCACTTTTTACTTCCCATATTTAAAGAAACTTATTAAGACTAATAGAGGCAGAGTGTGCAACTCTACACAAGTTGTTTACAGGGCTAGTTGCAATGGATGTGATGCATTTTATGTGGGAAAGAGTATTAATAAACTGAAATGAAGGATTTTGGGTCATCTATCTGAGATCCGGTCTAAATGTAGAAACAATGCCCTGGCCAGACACCTTCAACTCCACAGAAGGCACTCTGGGTTTAAATTTCAAATACTTGATCATGTAGCCCTCACTGAACTTGAAAGAGACATCCCAAATACTTTAGAAAAACAAGAACGTATGTGGCAACTAAGGCTGAACTCTTTTAGAAAGCCTGGACTAAACTATTATTGCTTACTGAAAAGCATACTAGAGCTAAGAAATTTGCCCCATTGTTTAAAAGACTAAAGGTGTGAACTTTATTTATTTATTTATTATTTTGAATTTAACAATTTTATTAACTATTAACTTTCTAAAAGTAATTTTAAAATGTAGTATTATGGTAATGGATTATTAATTATTAGTTCTGGTTTAGTGGCTACACCTGTACACAAATATTTATCTGTTGATAATCATTTTTTAAAATATTTTTATATGTTTATTCAAATTATATCATCATTTTGTACTATTATTAGAATCAGGGCACATTCAAGACACTTTCTCACATATTTTATAATTAGGACGTTTGATTAGAGTAGAACCACATTAGAGCAGTATATGCATATTCCACAGATGTCATAACATTTTATTAATTCTTGTTTATAATGTTTTGGTGCAAACATGGATGGCTTTAATAACTGCACTCATATTATGAAGGGTTGAATGCTACTTATGTTAGCTGGCTCAGACAGATAAACTTCTGAATAGAGTAATGTTATTTTTTTTAACAATCAGTAGAGTTAGATTCCATATAGCATATAGCAAATGCATGATTTTCATGACAGTTTAGCCTTTTTCATTTGTAACTTTTTAATGCACAGTGTTTGAGCTTAACAAGACACATATTGAGTATTATAGGTAGATATACTACATCTTTATATTGGCTCTGATGCTATAACTTTTATAAATTTTAAACAGGGTTCTGCTTACACATTTTTTCTAGAGTTTGTAGACCTGAGTGAATATCACTGCTGTGAGCATGTATAACTCTCCACCACTGGCAATAGTAATCAAGGAGGCTCAGTCCTTGCCATGAAGGCTGCCAGCCTAGCTAGATAGAATTTTGTAGATAATTCTATGTCATTGTAAATATTAATGTAATCCATAGGCTTGATTTTACAAATGGAAGAGAATTAAATGTAAGAAAACTGTGTTATATGCTGAACTCCAAAAATGTAACCACAGTGCACCCTGCTGGAAGAAAGCTGTTAAGTAAAGACTTACCACTGTGTTTGATCTCAAGCTCAGAGACAGGCCATCTGGGCTAGCAACTTCTTTCTAATGTAATGTGAAATGACTCAGCAGTACTGGGTGTTATCAGTTTAAAACTTTCTCAGAGAGAAAGATTGGGCATTTTGGATTTTGTCTGAAGCTGACAACAACTCACCAGCACTTTGCTTTGTAAGTAAAGTTATTTAGGACGTAGTTTCTGTTAGCGTTAGATAGGAATTTAGCCAGATTAGTGTAGCTGTTTTATATATATATATATATATATATATATATATATATATATATATATATATATATATAAGAGCACACAAGAGACCACAGTCAGTCAGGGGCTGTTTTCTCCCTCTGTCTGCAGATCCCCAGTAAGCCTCCCCAATGGCACAGCTATAGTCTCAGTTCAGTGGCCAAGCCAAGACATCCAGTACCCTCTCTGTCCAACCAGTGCTTCGTGTTCCTGCCCAAGTAGCTGACACACACACTCTTTGAGGTTTGATTTACACACACACACACACACACACACACACACACACACACACACACACACAAACACACTCTATCTCTCTTTCACCCAGGAAAGGCTGGCACAGGTTTACCAGCTATGCGCCCTTTTGCACAGACTATAAGGTACTTATCATTGCCACCAGCCAACTCCTTATCAGCTACTTTAAGGCCCTTAACTAAGAATGTCGAATCTTACTGTGTAATGCTACTATTAGTACAAATGGTAGTTTGCCCAAGAACAAGGCGATTAGGAGTGGCCTACACAGTGCTACCAAATAAATATGCAAACACTCTCAGAACTTAAATATCTCTAGACAGATCAGCTGCAATGAAAGGTTTAAATATATTTAATAATAATGAATAATAAAAGAAAAAGACAGTACTACATATATGTTCACAGTGACATCAGAGTTCAAAACCACAGGAAATATTTATAACAACATTGCAGGCAGTCTCAAATAAATAAAGAAAAACATCTAAACTATGCTACACTATATTCCTGACTATATCTATGAGAATTACTATACCCTAGTTAACTTACTTAAGAGCAAGGTAGATGTGATGAATGGATCTCCTAGTTGTTGTTTTTGTCGTTAGTCCAAGACAGAATACAGAATTCAGTCTCTCTCTCTCTCTCTCTCAGAGCCTTCTTAAATTAATATCTCAAATATTGCTGCTGGGATAGCTTGCAGAATAACATCATTTCTTGTCATCTGACTACCCAGGTGAAACCCCCACTGCTGGAAGCTAGCAGTATTTAGAATCTACCTGTGAAAATACATAGACCTCAGATCTTTGGCAGATGCTGGAAGTCTTAAAACAGTAAAATACTTCCAAGACAATACAGAAAGTTCCTAGTACAGACATTCTGTCTCTAGCTGCCATAAAGTACAGTAATTTAATTTCAGCTATTTGTCTGAAGTTAACCTCCTGTATTCCAGTTTCCACTGTTAATATATATAAAATTAAACAGTTACAATAGTGCATGTATATTTCTGTTCTCTTCCAGTAAAGCACACTGTGGATCCATTTTAAACACAAACATTTTGCAAATACCCTTTTTAGCACATGTGCCTTTACAAACAAATTTCATATACATAACATACAGTTCTAATCCAATTATAGCACAAACATCTTAAATAAATCTCATTGATATTCACAGATGACATATACTTATTTACACAATTCTAGATAGCTGGGTTGGCAGTATCTCCCTTTGTCACAAAACTCATAGTAAAAAACCTGAAACCATGGAGAGGCGCTTCCCTGCCATCTCTGTGGCCAGTCTGGTGGACATGGGCATCCTGAGGCAATTGCCTAATGTATATCGACAGTGACTTAGTAGTGAAACACACAATCATAGTATGTGAGAGTTGCAGTTACACTATGAAAACTGAGACAGGACTCTCACATACTGGCAATTCAAATGATAGGTTGTCAGCACATGCACATCATTTGTCTCACTAAATAAGGTCTCGACACATAAGCCCTCATATGCAGTGGTACTCACAAGTAACTTACCAAAACTTCAGAGGCCTCCTGTGCAATCCCATCAGAAACCACATGGAAACAATACCAAATCAGCACTAACCTCTACACATAAAAATACACATAATAGTGTCTCCATAAGCAAGCCCCTAAGGCAAAAACACTACACATTCAGACATCTTGGTCATAGGAGACTCTTTCCTGAGAAACACCAATGCCCCCTTCACCAGGATGGCTCATAGGTTCATAGATTAGGACTAGGCTAACTGCCTTTTTGGGCCATTTTAAGCCTAGCCATTTACCCCATGTGAGAATCAGACCCTGTACCTTGTGTTTATAAGATAAACACCTTAACCATTATGCCAGGTTGGATAAAGAGAAGATTACAGTCAGTTATCTGTCAGGGGGCAGGAATTGCCACATCATGCAGGCACTCAGGTCACTCAGCCATAAGTACCAATATGACTCAGTCATAGTCCATGTGGGTGTGAACGACCTGAGATCTACCTCCCTGTATTATATGAAGAGAGACATGATGGACCTCCCTGAATATGTGTCACAGGTGGGTATGAGCCTCACATTGAGAAGTATTCTACTTTCACTGAGTGATACCACAGTACAAACATAAAAATCATTGAATTCAATAATTGTCTTAGCTACTGGTGTCATGCCAAGGAGATTCAGTATTTTTCTGCCTGGGGTGACATTATCGACAGACCACACTACTTTGCCAGAGATGGCCAGCACCTATTGCCAGTAGGCTTTCAGGTACTGGCCAAGGCATTAGCCAGTCCAGCAGTGTTTTTTCTAGGCAGTGCCAAACCAACTGACCTACCAATGCAATACATTTTTCTAATGCCAAGATGAGCAATGCTAGGAATCTTATGTATTTATTTATTTATTTTTTATTTATTTAGCATTTGTTTACTGGGAAAAGTCCAACTGGGACAGAGTCTATTTTCAGAGGAGGCCCAGGGAGAAACACTTTCACATGCATGTCTTTGAATGTGGGAGGAAACCAGAGCACCTGGAGGAAACCCAAGCAAATGTAGGAAGGACATGCAGACCCCACACAGAAGGCACCCAGCTGAGAATCAAACAGGAGAACCTCTTGCTGTGAGGCGACAATCCTAACTGTTGCAACACTGCACCTTGCACTGTTAGTGCAAGAAACTGCACTCTCTGGAGGCTCTTCTTGCCCTGGAGAATGAAGGCATCTGTGCAATTACAGAGACATGGATCAAGGCTGTGGAAAGCACCTCAGCAGTGCAAACCTACAGCGCCTATCACACATTTAGACCACCCTCTGAAAAGGAAAAAAAATGAAAGAAGGATGTGTTTCCCTTTACATAAAACACATTTACACCTCAAGTTTTGTTAAGCAGGATGACTGGATTGAGCTACTCCATGTCTAGCTGACAATAGGCAAAATCCTTCACCATATCATTGTTAGTTGCAGGTCCCCCACCAGGAATCTTGAAAACCACTCCATATACCTGAAGTTACTAGAATCACTAAAGGCAGAAACAAGAGTGCAGCTCTGGTACTGGAAGAAAACAGTAGCTAATAACAACAAAACAACCAGCAAATTAGCCACCAAACTCAAAACCTTTCAAAGAATATGATGTGGTGATGTCCTATCTTGCCTTCATTCTGTACTGGTTAGGTTCTGAACCAATCTTCAGTTCTGACTCGTCCTTTTACAAAAGCTCGAGGTCTTTAACTAGCTCGTGGCTTACACCCTATCCCATGATGCCCTAGGGAATTTCCCAGATCTTGTTTGCCACTAAACAAGATTGGGTGCTTCACACTGGCTCTGGCTAAGTGACTTCTTTTCAATGTGTTTTCCTGTTAAATGTAGTAGTTTTTCCTATTTGGGATGACTTATTAGTAATGTAGCTTAGTTAAATTGGTTAATCTTTGTTAACAGTTTTGGCTGTATTAGATGTTCTTGCTGTTTGAGTGTTGGCCGTCATTACTCTTAGGGCCTATATCTCTACCCTATCCCAGCTTTCCTAAGCGTGCATTTAAAATAACTTTCTCAGGCTTGTTGTTTTGAGCTGTTTAAATTAGAGTGTTCTTCTACTTAGATAATTTAAATATTTACTTAGAGGGCTGCCTATAGCCCGGTTTAGATAGAGTGCCTTTTTCCTTAGTGTGTACGTGTTTGATAATTATCTTTAAGCTCTCCCCTTTTTGTGAAGATCTATTTTATTTAGTCCCTTTTTCTTGCTTAAACTAGCTCGTTTAACTTAGTGGGCTGCTTGGCCCATTTAAATTAGAGGGTCTTTTTTTCCCTTACCGTGTGCATTAGTCTTGTTAAGTACGTTGGTTAACTAACTGTTTTATTTGGTGTATTGTCCTATTACCTAAGCTAGCTCATTAGGGGGCTGCTCAGCCCAAGTTAGAGGGCTTTTCCCTGGTGTGTGCTTTACATATATTTCTATTTAGCAAGCTTCTTTAAAAAAAAAAAAAA